>NC_133394.1:134446712-134748003 GCF_047511655.1 Castor canadensis
CACCAAAAACCAAAAACAACTTTAAGGTATACAATACAATGTTGTTAATGACAAGTGCAATTTTGTATAGCAGGTCTCCAGAACTTACTTATCTTGCATAACTTAAACATTTTCCTGGTTTTATAGCAATTCTTCATTTCACCCTGCCTCTTGCATCCACAGTTCTGCTTCTGTTTGACCAGGTTCCACATGTAAGTGGAAACTTGCAGTATTTTTCCTTTAGCACTGGCTTCTTTCAGTTAGCACAATGTCCTCAAGGTTTATCCATGTTGTCACATATTCTTTCTTAATACTGAATGATACGACACTGTGTTTATGCTACATTTTCTTTATTCGTTTATCTACCAGTGGGTATTTGGGTTGTTTCCATATCATGGGAATTGCAAACAATACTGTAAGAAACACAGGAAACCAAATATGTCTTTGAGATCCTGGCCTCAATTCTTTTGGATAAATACTCAGGAGGATTGGTGGATATTATTGTAGGCCTATTTTTTTTTTTTTTTACTTCTCAAGGAACCTCCATACTGTTTTCCATAGTAGTTTGTACCACTATTTCTACCAGTAGTTTATGAGAGCTCCAATTTCTGCAATCCTCACCAACACTTTTGTTTTTTTTTTTGATAACAACTATCCTGACAGGTATGAGGTGGTATCCATTATTGCTTTGATTTGCATTTTCCTTAGTATTACATGGGTGTGCACTGCTTACACTGAGCTTCTTCTAGTCTTTTAATGGAAGCTAAGATCATTTTTCTAATGTAGGCATTTATAATATAAATTTCCTAGTAAATACTGCTCTATATCTACAAAATTTTGATGTTTTATTTCATTCAGTTCAAAATACTTCCTAATTATTATTATTTTTATTTTTATTTTTAATTTTTTTTATTATTCATATATACATACAATGCTTGGGTAATTTCCTACCTAATTATTTTTGATTTATTATTTGATCCATGAGTTCTTTAGTAGTATGCTAGCTTCCAAATAGTTCAAGACTTTTCCAGCTATCTTTATTACTGATTTTTAATATGATTACATTATAATCAGAGAATATACTTTAGATGGCTTGAATCCTTTTAAATTAGTTGAGGCTTGTTTATGGCTCAAAATCTGTTCTGTATTCACAAAAGTTCTGTGTACCCTTGAGAAAAATGTGTTTTTTGTTGTTGATGGAGTGTAGTATAAATATAAATCGATGTAGTGGGTTAATAATAAAATAATGTTGTTCCTCTGTGTCCTAATTGATCTTTCTCTTTATTCTACCAAAAATTGACAGAATGTTTAAATCACCAATTTAAAGGAGAACTATAGTTCTCCTTGCACTTGTCAGTCTTCCTTCATACATTTAGAAATAATGACATGTCATATTTAGAACTGTTATATCTTATTGATGAATTCACCATTTATCATGATAACGCTTGTTGCTTCAGAATCTCTCCATCTTACTTTTGAGGAATGATAACATGCTCTTTTTCCATCCTTTTATTTTTAACCTAATTGTGCCCTTTGTAGTAAGATGGATTCTTGAAGGGAGTATAAAGTTAGGTTTGTTTTTCTTTATATAATCTAAAACTTCTGCTTTAACTGAACTGTTTGAAGTTAAATCTTATGTTAAATGTGATTATTGGTGTAGTTGAATCTTAACCTATTTTCTCCATCTGTTTTTTTGTTCCCCTTTTATTCCTTTGACTTAAGTTGTAACTCTTCACTGTTTTATATTAATGGTTACTTAAGGATTTTTTTATATATGCCTCTAATGTATCATAGTCTACTTTTAATCAGTATCCCACGAATGGACAGAATAACCTCAGACTGCATACTTTTATTTTTTGGTGCTGGAGATAACTGCATACTAAGCATGCATTCTGCATAGCACTGAGCAACACCCCAGCCTCCACTTCTACTTCTATACAGATCTCATAATTTGTTATTCTCTTTGTGCTATATGGTTAATTTTAATGTAAAATTATTAATTTATATTAATACAATTAATGTGTGTTAGATTGAAATTATTATTTCAATATTGAAATACAAATAAGCTTTTATGTACATTTCACATAATTAATATTTCCAGGGTTCTTCATCCCTTTGTACACATCCAGATTTCCTTCTGGTGCTACTTTTGTTATACTTGAAGGACTTTCTTTATCATTTCTTTTAAAATATGTCTGCTGGTAATGAATTCTTTCAGTTATTGTGTGTGTGAAGACACACTTTATTTCACATTTATTTTTTGAAAGATAGTTTCATCAGGTAAAGAATTCTAGCTTGACATTTTTCTTTCAGTACTTTAAAGATATTGTTCCACTGTCTTCTAGCTTGCATGCATCTGATGAATAATATATGCTCTCATCCTTAACTTTGTTATCTACAGAACAGGACTTCATAGGCTGCTCTTATGATTTTTTCTTCATACTTGGCTTTTAATCCCATTTATTATTGCCTTCTTATAGTTTTTGTATGTTTCTTGCACTTGGGATTTGATCTTCTTGGCTATGGCAGTTTTCATCTTTCATCAAATTTGGAAAATTTTGCCTTTATTTCAGATACTTTGTCTCCTCTTCCTTTGGAGACTCAAGTACCAAGTATGGAAGGTTGTTTAAAATTCACAACTGCCATTGATTCATTTTAAAAACCTTTTTTCCTCTCTGCTTATTTTTGAATAGTTTCTATTGCAATAGCTTCATGATTCAGTAATGTTTACTTCTGAAATGTCTGAACTGCTTTTAAAATGCCCAGCCACTGCATTGCTAGTCTCTAGAAGACTAGCATGGGAGATATATTAATATCTACTTAAAATATTAAAAAAAAATCTCCCTTGCCTCCACTTAGTATGGTTAATTTTTCTCAAGCTACTTGAACATATAGGACATATGGATAAGAGCTTTTACATATTCTATCATCTCTGTCATTTCCAGACAGTTTAAATTTATTGCTTTGTTATTATGAGAACAAATTTCCCACTTTTTTCATGTCTGACAATTTTTAAATTAAATGCCAAGTGTGTTGGGAATTTTATGTTGGGTACTGGATATATTTGCACTCTTATAAATAATCTCAAGCTCTGCTGTAGAATGGGGTTGAGCTAGATGGAAAGCACTTAAATCCACTTGAGTCTTGCTTTTACCCTTGCAAGGAGAGACCAGAAGAGTCAGATTAGGATTAATTTTCTCCACTAATGAGGCAAAACCCTTCTGAGTATTCTATCTAATGCCCCATGAATATGAGGTTTTCCATTTTGGCTGGTGAGAACAGGCTCTATTCCTGGCCCTGGGTGAGCTCAAGGGATTGTTTCCTCTAATCCTTTTGAGCAGTTCTTTTTCAGCCTCGGATAATTTCCTTACATGCATGTTCTGAGAAAAACTCCCAGCTGAATAGTTGAAGGGGATATTTTGAAGATTGTTTTCTCTGTATGAATCTCCCTCCTCTCTGGTATTCTTTCAAACTGTTGTTGTTTTGTCCTCTTTGGACTCCCAATCCCACATCTTCAACCCAGGGAAATCACCAGGTTCTTCCTTCGTGCCACCTTCTGATATTACATAATGGAAACTTTCTATAGGCAGTAAGCTGGGGCAATTGTCTAAGGATCATTGTTCTTAGTGCTTGATTTACCATGTTTTGAGAACTGCTGATTTATATAGTCTGACTTTTAAGTTGCTGCAGGTGAAGGGTAGATCTGATGCTGGTTACTCCATTATCTTAGTCTGCTTGGGCTACTATAACAAAATATTATAGATTGGGTGGCTTAAACAACAGGAATTTCCTTTTTCAGTTCTAGAGGCTGCGAAGTCTAAGATCAAGATACCAGGAAGGTAGGATTCATTCTATGACTTCTCTTAGCCTGTAGGTGGCCACCATTTCACTTTGTGAATGCTTGAGGGGAGCGCTTCAGTCTCCTCCTCTTTTTATAAGGACACTATTCCTATCATGGGAGCTCCACTTCTATGACCTCTTCTAAACTCAATTATCTCCCAAAGTACCTGCCTCCTAATATTATCATACTGGGGCCTAGAGATTCATCGTATGATTTTTAGAGGGGCACATTTAGTCCATAGTATTCATCTTGGTCAGACGTGGTAATCTCCCTAAATTGTGTTTTGAGGAAGACTAACTTTACAAGATGTTGCCAGTTCATAAATGTGCAATGTTAAGGAACTCTGGGTTAGACAGTTAATCCCAGACAGTTAATGTCTGGGTTAGACATTTCTAATGTCTAAGGACTGTGCAGTGAAAATTTCCATGAGAACATAGTATAAAATATTCCCCAAATTTATTGATCAGAAAACCCTAAAACTGGAAGAGCACTTTTGATGGGTCCTACTATTCTGAGCTATTTTGTTGCATGACTATGTACCTATTAATTGTATACCTCTGGAGAATAAGAATGGTTTCTTTTATTCTTGGTAGTTAAAGTGTGTAGTGTTGAATGTTTATATGCATCATCTCATTTAATCTTTAGCATAACCAGCCCTATTTGACACTGCTTTTTATATTATAGATGTAGAAGTTAAGGCTTAGAATGGTTAGGTCATGTACCTAGTAGTAGTGGAGCTGGGATTCAAGTCCATTTTGGTGAAGCATAAACAAAAAGTATGGCAAAATTTTTTGAATATATGTGAACATATTTGTAAGAGTTATGCTGTTTCTTAGTCTCTAGTTCAGAGGCTGCTAATAGACATGGTTCTAGACAAAGTGTAGTCAAGTATTCTCCCCGCCTTTTTCAATGACCTCTTTCACATGGAATAGGCATCTGGAGGTCCCTTAGAAGTGAGGACATCCAAAGGTAATGCTGGGGAGTATCTTCACACAGCAGTTGAGTATTTACACAGACAAGAAGAATCTGGAATGTCGAGAAGGGTGTTGTTCCTGTTCTCTGGCTGAGGTCACTAGCCTTGCCCTCCAGCTGAAGTGTTGAATTGGTCTTCTGTCCAAGACAGTAGGGTTCCTTGGACCTCACAAAGTGTCACCTTACATTTGTGTACTTGATAATGCCAGGCATTATCAAGATCTCTGATAAGAGTTCTACTAGCTGCCCCAAATCTTCCTTCTTTCCATACCTGTATTCAGTTCTTTCCATTTTCCTTAGGCTCTCACATATGAAATACTCAGTAACCTACTTTTCTCCTATCCTAGGGGATGAAAGCTCAACACAAAAAGTACGACGCCCTTCAGCTCCCACCTTCATCTCTTTTCTCCCTGCCTTCATGGGTCAGTCCATCACCTGAGACTTTGGTGAAATACTGCACATGTTATGGATGCAAATTACGCTGCATATTAGTGATAATCTGTACTTTCTATTTCAAGAAAGCTCTTCCATGGTTCCATCTAAAAAGGAGGGATTCTTTTGTGTGAACAATTAAAATAATCTTTTTCCATGCTATGTGTAAGTAGGTAAAATGAATAGAGAGAAGCTAAAAGGAGAGAGGAAAACCAAACTCACTGGGTAGGGAAAATAGATGAATCTCCAAACTAATTCAGTGTTAGAGCAGAAGCATCCATAGTTCTTGCTGTCTAAAGAAGCAGCGGACTACAATTAGACCACATGAAGCTTTCTGAGGGAGCAGTTGCATCCCGCTCCAAATTGAAATGATTTGAACTACAACCAAGGAGCTTATTGCTCAGTGATTCCTGAGAGGATTGGTTCATCTACACATCCCTGTTGATGTCACTCTCCATCAGTTTCCAAGCTCCTAGGTGTCAATTATCTGAACTTTCTTCCTTTGATTTAACTTAATTCCTACCTCCCAAATTCCTATCCCTAGTAATTCCCTCTCTAGTAAATCATTTCTTTCTACCTCTTGGATTTCCAAATTCCAAATGTGAGATCAATAAACTATTTTTCAGGCTGTGAGGCCCTGAGTTTAAACCACAGTGCCACCCCCCAAAAAACAAGAAAACCCCAATTTTTTAGTAATCGTATCATTTCACCCCTCACATAACTAAAAGCAGGAAACATCTGACTGGGGACACAGTTTCTCTGCAGTCTCTTGTTTCTCCATTCTCCCTCCCCTCTTGCAAGCCCTTTCTGCTCCATGGAGACTCACATCTGGTTTACCACTCTGCCCCACCATGCTGCTGTCACCAAGTAGTCTCTGGGTCTTTCCTCCTTATTTGTATGAAAGCCAGCCTGCAGCCCAGTTGGCAGTTTTCTTCTCTATCCCTACTCCTGTGATGCATCTTTGGGACTTTAATGTGTACGTTGATGATTCATTTCACACCATGCATTCTTGCTATTTTGGCCTTCTCAAGATTTCAATATTTTCTTCTACTCTACTTCAGCTATTCATCACGTATTACACCTTGGCACCAATAAAAATGGCACCAGCTCCACAATTTCTAATCTAAGTATCTATAAATATTAACTTTCTAAGTTACTTGTCTCCAAAAGTATCTTTCCTTCAAAAGTGCTTTCACTTTGTGTGTGTGTGTGTGTGTGTGGTGGGCACTTCAATCCAGTCATCCTTCCATATTTATCAGCAGCTGCTCCTACTTTCCATTTCTCTTTAGTTTATAGTCCATGATCCATTATTATAGTTTCTTCTTTGCAACCTTCAACTTCCTTGTACTGTTTAATGAGATCTGGAGTCCAATAAATAGCACCCTTTTTACTGCCTGAATTCTGGAATACTTCAGAGAGAAAACTAAATCTGGGCTGACGAGACCAGATGAAGATGACACATCACCTTACTGGTAATATTTAATTCCAGGGAATGCAAATTAGTTTTACAGCAATGACTGGTTTTAAAAACCAAGCCTCAAAAATGAAGCAAAAAAATTTTTTTTTAAAATCCAAGCCTCAAGTTTAGGCACTTGGTCACAGGCATATTGAATAACTATTGTCATCCCTTCTCCCTGCTGAGTCCCATACCATGGGATCCAGATTTTGTAAAGCTCGGGGAATAGAGAAGTAGTACAGAAAATGTGTTGACTGTGGGCAGCTAGATCCCGAGAAAACACGAGTGGTGTTTGGCTTTACATGCTCACTCCCTTATCCCAACCCATCAATAATCAAATTAATTCCCCTGCAGCAGGGTGTGTTGGGGGGGACTGGGGTGGCTAGAAGCATTACACCAGTGAGAGTCCACCACATGGGAGGAAACATTAGGATGCAGTGATAACATTTGCCTTAGTATCTCTCTTCAGCCAGTGCTCTTGTCCAGCTTTCTGTGGTCTTTTCCCCGTTAGCACCACAGCAGCAAAAGGTAGTTTTCACACTACATTTACACATCCTATCTCACTGGATCATTATAAAAACCATGGAGATACTATACAGGGTAGGATCACCTATTTTATAAGAAAAGGCATTGAAGCATAGTGAACTTTTTATTGTCATAAGTTATAGTCAATATGCTATGTAAAACTTACTTGAGAGGAGACAGATTAATTCCTTCTTGTTGTTGTAACAAATTTCCACACACTATGGGGCTTAAAGAAACACAGTTTTATTCTTAATAGTTCTGGAGGGGAAAAGTCTTAAAATCAAGGTGTCAGTAGAGCTGAGTTCCTTCTGTGTGACCTAATGCAGAACTCATTTCCTTGCCTTTCCAGCTTCTAGAGGCTGCCTGTATTTCTTAGTACATGGCCCCGTCCATCATTTTCAAAGCCAGCAGCATAGCATCTTCAAATCCCTTTCTCCTCATACACTTGCTCTCCTTTCTCCCATATCCTGTTCTCTCCCCTTTTCACTTATAAGGTCCCTTGTCATTACACTGAGTCCATCTGATAATCCAGTACAATCTCCCCATCTCAAAATCCTTAATAACATTAACAAGTCTGCTTTGCATGTAAAGTAATACATTATGTGTTTCAGGGATTAGGGCATAAACATTTTTGGGAAGGCCATTATTCTTCTCTACCCTAGGAAAAAGATGCTAAGATTCTATTTACTGAAGGAGTACTGTCTCTTACTACATTTATTACTGAAAAAGCAATCATGTAACTACACATGCACTGAATGCTCAGCACAGCACCTACATTGCAAAACTATTACATTGTTATAGAGTTTTAAATGCTTGCTATATTTACTCAAGACTCACCTAATTTCACTTAAAATTAGGTGAGTTGTAATACTTCTGTATTCTATTGCAGGTTCTAGTCAGTAAGAGAAGAAAAAGAAATAAAAGATATACAGATTTGAAAGAAAGAGGCAAAATGGTCTTTATTTATTGATGATATACTATATATGTAGGAAATCCTAGAGAAGCTACAAAAAGGAAGTAGAATTAGTAAGTTCAGTAAGATCTCAAGACACAAGACCAATATAAAAATTCAATTGTACTTTTATATATTAACAATCCATTAGAAATTGAAATTAAAAATATCATTTACAATAGCATAAAATGTGGATAATTAGGAATAATTTCAACATTATATGTGTAAGAACTGTAACATACAAAACTACTACATGGAAAACTACAAAATATTGCTGAGTGAAATTGAAACAGACTTAAATAAATGGAGAGATATACCATGTTCATGGATTGTAAGATTCAATATTGTTATGATATTAATTATCCCCAAACTGATTTATACAGCGAATGCTCTCTTGATAAGAATCCCAGCACATTTTTTTCTTTTGGTGTAAATTGGAAGGTTGGTTCTGAAAGTTATTCTAAAAATGCAAAGAAGATAGAATAATTTTGACATAGCTAAACAAGGTTAGAGGACTTACACCACCCAATTTCAAGACACATGCTAAAGCTACAAAAATAAAGACACTGTAGTGTTGTAATAAAGAAAGGCATAAATCCATAGAACAAAATAGAAAATCCAGAAACCAGCACATATACATGTGCCAATTGATTTTATACAAAGGTGCTGATATAAAAGGTGAAGGGTAGTCATTTTAGCAAATGGTGTATATCCATATGCAAACCCAGAAACCTCAGCCCTTAACTTGCACCACACACACACACTCTCTCATTCAAAACTTTAATAAAAAGGATCATAAGCCTAAAGCTGTAACGTTTCTACAAGGAAACATAGGAAAACACCTTTGTAACTTTGAGTTATGCAAAGATTTCATAGATAGAACACAAAAAATATACCCATAAAAGAAAAAAACAGCTAAAATGGACCTCAACAAAATTAAAACTTCTGCTCTTTAAAAGATAGTTAGAATTAAGAGATAATCCATAGGGTGAAAGAAATTTTCAAACCATTAGTGTATCCAGAGTAAAGAATGCTTAATCTTAATAAGATAGTTGACTAAAAATGGACAAAAGACTTGAAGAATCATTTTGTTAAGCAAAATGGCAAATAAGTGTGAAAAAAGCTCAATATCATTAGTAACTAGGGAAATATGAATTAATGCCACCAATTAGCATTATTAACATAATCCCAAGAATCATTAAGGATTTAGAGCAACTGAACTGTTGTATCTTGCTGGTGGGAATGTAAAATGGTAGACCACTTCAGTAAAGAATTTGGAAGCTTTTTTACAAAGCTAAATGCATGGCTATATATGACTGAGAAATTATACTCAGAGAAGTGAAGATATATGTCTGTGTAAAGGCTGTACTCTGCAGTAACAAGGAATGAACTGCTGGTCGTCTGACTGTATGGATGAATCTCAAAACATTATACTGTGTAAAACAAGTCAGACACAAAAGAGTACATATGTTGAAGTTCTACAAAAGAGAAATATCATCTTTAGGGCTAGAAGCAGATCAGCGATTTTATGGAATGAATGTAGGTGTGGGAAAGGATACAAGGGGAACTCTGGGGGTGATCTATATGTGTATCATATTATACGTAAATTACAGCATAATGAATTTGACTAAGATGAAAAAATAAGTGAAGCATTTGCGCTTTTTTCTCCTAAAATGTTTGGACTTCCATAGACAATTTCTCAAATGAACTTGGTGGATAAAGTAGTTGTGTGACTCTGGAAAAGTAAGTTACTACTCTGAACGAAGCAAGTTCCTTCATCAGTAAAATAAGTGAACTGGATTAGACGACATCACTCATTCACTCAATAAGCACCTATTAAGCCTACTATGGGGCAAACATTATGCTAGGTTCTAGAGTTCTAGAAATATAGAATCTAGATGCAATGAAACCACTTTTGCCCTCAAGTAGTCACAGTCTAGCAGAAAAGATCAGCTAACATGTGACTTGATATAACACCTGTGTAGTTAGGGTGTGAGCAGGATTCATAAGAGGAACAGTCTTCCTTGATGATGCAATACCTGAGTTGGGTTTTGAGATATAAGTTAGAATTAGGTAAGGAGAAAAGAAAAAGCATTCTGAGCAGAGGGAGCTATATGGGCAACAGGCCAAAAGCAAAAGATCCAGGAGAAGCCTTAAGTGTGATATGAGGATCAAAAAGAACAGCAGTTTTTCACTTTCTCCATTCCTAAGTTGCAGAAGTTCCAACTTCTGCAACCCTTCTTTTTCATTCCTGTTTTCCCTGCAAGACTCAACCAAAGTCTTGTAATCAAGTTCTATTGGTTCTCACTGGCTGCAGACTGCACTGATACGCGAAGATTGCTTGGCCAGCCCAGAGATCTTGGAGGTGGGAGTCAGCCTTTCCTGAAGCACATAACAGAAGGGGTAGAACTCCAAATAGTCATTAGAGCTTTTGTGGAAGAAGGCAAATGAGACATTGAAATGAGAATTATGTTTTAAGGAAAGCATATCCCAACAATTTTGGAACAAGTCAGGGGATACAAACACATATGGACAAATTTCTTCTTGCATCTTTCACACCTAGGATGAGCTAATGAAAACTGCCTTGAGAATAAAGTGATAACCAGAACATGCATACAAAAAACTATCACTCAATATTATAGGGACCATATGAATTGGTGACTTGTTTTGTGAAAACAAAGAGATGGGAGTAAGCTAACTTATAGGCTCCAGGTTATCTTCATAACAGAGCAGATTTGAGTACAACCTTGCAAGATGGAGAGGATCCTTTTAGCAGAGACAAAATGAATAGCTGTAGCTGGTTGAGGATCAGCATGGAATTTAGTGAGGCTGAACTGCAGGATCATGGATCAGTGTGGGGGTTTGGAAGTGGAAGAACAAGCTGTGAAGAATATTCCTGCCATGCCACAGAACTAGAAGCATAGAAACAACCCAATCAATCCTGCATTTAGAGAACTGCAGGAATATATTAGACACTTCTTAAGAAAGAAAAAATTAAGTATGGGGGATAAAATTAAGTTTTGAAGTAGAAGGCTGAGGGGGATCAAGATAGTGGTCTCTATTTTCCCTGTGAAATAGGAGAGAGCACAGACTGAGTGTGAAGGGGTGCTATGCAGTCAATACAAGCTAGAAATTGCAATTAACTAGAACACTGTATTATCAAAACATTCTGACCAAAAAGATTATTAAATAAGCTCTTGCAAATATAAGGTTGTAATATATTACATTAGCAAGTGAACTGAAATCTAGAAGAGCCAAACGTAATTTGCCTGTTAAGCTATTTCAGCACCAGCAGACACAGGTAGAATAATTCTCTTTCAGTGGTTACTGAGATCCTTGTGATCACTGAGGGAGCAGATCTGAAGGGGTGTCAGTGGTTGATAGGAGATGGCATGGGAGAGTGCCAGAGTAAGGAAGCCAAGTGAGGTAGTGTGAGGAGGTGCAGTTAAAGATGGAGTGGATAAGGCAGCCTGATTGTCCTCAGTACAGTGTTTTTACAAAGCATCCAAGAGCAACATGTGGTAGAGAGAAGTTTGTGGTAGCAGCAAAATGTGTGGTTGCCTACAAGGTGTGATTTGGGGACTGAGATTCACAACTACTGCCTAGGGCCACCTGTACCAAATGAAAGGATCTGCTATGTCATGGTTCATTCATTTTTAGAAATAGATATAGTCTTAAATTATCAAGAAAAATAATACAAATGCTAATAAAGGTGGACATTCATCTTATGCTATTTCTACCACTTCACCTTAAAGTATCACATGCAAAATTAATTCCTAACATTATCTTATACTTGCTTGATGCTTCTCAGTTTAAAACACTTTCTTTCTCTCTCTTTTTTTTTTTTTTTTGTGCTCACTAGGCAGTTGCTCTACCACTTGAGCTACTCTGCCAGTCCCAGAAGCTCACTTTCAAATGTGTTTTCTTATGTGGTCCTACAAATCCTACAAGATAATCCTATAAGATAAACAGAAGTAGATACAATAATTTCCTAGTGTCTATTTGCTTCTATCCTCCCTCCAGTTGCAGATAGTAGAGATCTAATTATTTAGGGAATTTAGCTATGACCAGAATCTCCCAATGTAGTGTACTGGACCACTACATTACCTCTTTTTAGTAAGCCTATAAAAATTGATATAATGGAGAAGTCAGAGTTGGACATATCTACACATTTGATACCAAACACTTAAAACACGCTCTCTTCCTAATATTTTTGCCATTTCTCAGGGTGTAGTAAGGACGGGGACAAGAGCTATAGCTGTGTGCCTGTCTTCTCGTTGAATGTACATTTGTGTACATAAAATGGTAAAACATATGGTTATGAATTTATCACTCTCAAAAGAAATAAAACGGAGTTTATTAAGAATCAGTCACAGGGTAAAATCTTACTCAGCTCTCAGTAAGTCAACGAAAACCTGATGAGAGTATATAATATAGGTTTTCAATAAATAAACTAGCTATACCAAACTTCACCACACTTGAAGTCTTATATCAAATTTCATAGATTTCCTAACATACACTGTCAAAATAAAAGATTCATGAGCTAGATGTGGTGGCATACACTTGTAATTCTAACTACATGGGAGGCTGGCCTCTGGCAAAAAGCAGGACCCTAGTGGAAAAACAAACTAAAGCAAAAGAGCTGGGGGCATGGCTCAAATGGTAGAGCACTTGCCTAGCAAGTATAAGGCCCTGAGTTCAAGCCCTAGTACCACCAAAAATAACATTTTTAAAAACAATTCATGAAATACACTTTGATAAAACTTAATAAAGTTCTAGGCAATCAAAAAGAGTATTAATTTATTAGTGCATTTTTAATTTGATTCTAAAATCAAAAGACAATGGTTTTAGATTTTTAAATATACTATTATCCCATATTACTGGAATGGTAGGTCTTTAGAAAGTAATATAAAACAAGACCCCTCACTTATTATGAATACCAAAATAAGACTGATGCCCTTATTTTCACTCACATGCAGACTCAGACAGGTAGACTGTCTGAGAGGTAGGAGTCAGGGGAAGAGGAAAGGAGAGGGTACTGGGGGATGAACATGACCAAAGCACCTTGTGTAAGTACAAAGACAGCATGAGAAATCCCAGTAAATTCTGTATGGAAAAGGTAGGGGAATAAAAAGGGGAGTTAAGGGACTATAACAGAGGGTAAACGTGACCAAAGTACATTGTATGCACCTATGGTAATACCATAATGAAATCCCTTTACACAATTAATGTACACTAATAAAATTTTTTTCTTAAAAAAAAAAAAAAAGACCAGATGCCTTGCATGGTGTCTTCAGTTCTAGAATGAAGGTCTACTTGGGGTACCTCTCAGATGCTCTGCCTTAAAAGTAAATCTTGTGAAATCAAGCTCAGTAAAAGTGGATGTGGTTTTGATCCTTCATTTCCTTCATTGCCTGGGGTGTCATCCTTGCATTCTTTCAGTTTGACAACAGGTCTTAGCAGTGTCAGGCTTCTAAGCAAAAGATGGAAGGTGGAGAAATGCAAAGACATCCCCAATAATTTTCTGACTTTCAGAAAATGGAGAATAAAATATTGTCAGATGGAGATACTTGTATTTGACTTTTCTCAGTAGAAACATTTCAGGCAGAAATAAAATGGATAGGGCTCTAAAAAATCCTCAGTGAGTGAAAAGTTGCTAAAAATATCAAAGTACATTGGAATCCCTACTTAAAAGTGCTATTTTTTCAAGTCTTCTCACATTTTACCCCAGCCCTGCCTCTGAGTGAAGAGCAATTTACAAGACAAAAACAATATATTATCTAGGATAGATTTATAAACTGACATAAAAGAATTGTCCCAGAAGCTCCATTACCTCTTGAAGTTTATTACAGCATCTTTAGTTCTTATTGCATATTTTGTTACATGCCTTTTACAAGTCAGGATTTTATATATATATATATAATATATATATATATTATGCTTAAGTTAGCAGAAGTTATGTCTATTGCTTCTCTCTTGAAAGTCAGCAGCATGCAATGCAATTTTTGGTGTGCAGAGTTATTGTTGCAAAAAGTGAAAAACTACTTAGCTTAACTGAGGTGGGAACATGATCTTTATTGGCTTATATGCAAAGTTTAATTTTGGTTTTATGCAGAATTTGCATAGTTCATGATTAATTTCTAATGAAAAACTAGATGTGTTGTCAGTGACCTTGAAGAAGATCAAGTGACAGTAGCAAACAGAAAAATTTGAAGAAGAGGCATAACTTTTAAAGTAGAAAGGTCAGCAAGAACTGCCTGGAACAAAAAAAAAGGAGATAGAATTATTAATACAGAAGTGAAGTCTATGAAAGAAGCCACATCAGAAGCACCATTACTATGTAATTTTGTCATCAACACACACTTTAAAGTTCTTTAGATTTGTCTTAAATCTCTGTACCAATGCTACAATTTTCCTTCTCTTTTCTGAATCTCTTAACGTTAGTACATGTGCAAAAAGCTAAAATGTGCAGTAGAAAATAACCTGGACTTTAGCCTTGAGCCTTCTTCAAATATACAAGGTAGCATGAGTTTATAAGAGGTCTAACATTTCAACTTGGTTCTATAAATAAACGTACATTATGAATCCTAGACCCGTTATTCTAGTGTAAGGAGTAACTGACAGCAGGAAATTATTTTGAGATGGAACTAATGTTTATTCAGTTGCAAGACACATAAACATCCTTTTCCCTTTAAACAAAGCACGTAGGCAGCTATTTTAAGGATAAATTTACATTTCTATGAGCGATAACAAATAGAGCAATATGGTAAGGACTATTTAATTGAACCATATTTCAGATATAAACTACATCATTGAAAAGAAATCAGCGCTAAATAATTAACTCACAGTTTTAAATAATAAAAAAAGGGCTGGCAGGGTGGCTCAAGAGGCAAGAATGCCTGCCTAGCATGCATGGGGGCCTGAGTTCAAACCCCAGTGCCACCAAAAAACAAAAAAACCCCAAAGACCAACCAAAAAAGGCCCGAGTGTTTTTACTATGTCATTCATAACACATGGGCATGAACAATAATAAGAAAGTGCAATACAAATCCTAGAGTTTCTATCAAAATTACTAGGAAATCTGTCTGGTTTCTCATAATAGTTACAATGGTTTCCTGTAAGAATCTTCTTTATGACCCATTCATAAAGAAGTTATTTTCAAGTGATTAGAGATATTTGAATACTTAATATCACTTAGCTCAGAATTTATAGGCTTTACTGGTTAAAAGACTTGGCTACAGCAATGTGTGTCCTATGCATCAGGCACTAAAGCCATTGAGCCTGGTAATCTCTCAGGAACTATTTCCATCCCATCTGAGTGAAACTTATCCTTACTTCAGCTGCAGCCAGTGATGTCACCTCCATCAGGTTCACTGCTCGGAAAGCAAACACAGCAGCTGCCAGAACTGGAAAAGAATGCACACTATTTCAAATGCTGGCCTCCTCACCAGTGTGCCCACAGGCCACTCTGAAAGCTCAGAACTAGTGCTTCACATAGCTGTGCCCCCACCTTCGGAGTTAAGATCTTGTGATGAGTGGAAACTGTCCAGAGAACAGTGCCTCATGGCTACACAAAGTAAATCCCACAGTTTTGGGAAGAAGGAAAATTCAGTGTTCTTAAAAGGTCATTTTATAAATTGTTCCTTTCATACCTACAACTAAAATTATAACACTTTTAAAATGACATAAAGCCAGAATAACTCTTATAAATTAGGCTTATTTTGACACAGATGTTTCTTACTAAAGAAATGGAGAAGCTTCTGGGAAGTGATATGAAATTTTTAAGTACAACAAATTGTGTTTACATCACATATCCTGATATAAATATGGTATAAAACTTTTTATTAAAATGACTTTATAATATTTTGTTAGATTTGTATTTTCATATGCTCAACACTGACTTTCTCAGAGCCTGAAATGGATATATCCGTGAGGAGGGCTTCTGTGGGAATAATCTTGACTGACACTAATGTTGGTTACAGAAAAAAGAAGTTGAAACTTTGGAAAAAAATTAAAGGACAATTTGAAGCTCAATAATATACATTAAGTAGAAAACATTGGTACTATGGTTTCTATTAAACATACGCACAAGAAAAAAATCATACTAACCTGCAATACTCATTAATATGTGAACTGCCATAAAACTCCATGTGAGAGAATGAGTCATGAGCAACACAGGACCCATATGTAAGAGGTGGGTAGCCCTGATAAGAGGATGGTATTGCCTGAAGATAACCCAGAAAACTAAAGTAATAAATCCTCAAAGTTATGTGGAAGACTGGTTCCTAGGTATACTATAAAGATAATGCAAACATGTATTTTTAAATACATTTTTATTATGACAATAATAATGGTAGTTAATTTCCACAACAAATCTATGAGTTAAGTAGCATTATTAGACCCATTTTGCTAATAGAGAAACTAAGGCATCATGAGATAGGTGGCACATGTTCAGAATTACACAGGTAGAAAATAGTAGAGTTCATATTTAACCCTGGTTCTAGCCTGTACATCTGGCCACTATGTGATGCCACCTTTGAGACTAAGGCAAGCAGTGAAGGCCTCATTCCTGACATGAAAATTTGTGCACCTTTCCAGGGAGGATTTGGTTTGTTGCTCCTCAGAAGGGTTTTCACATGCAGGGTGAAGTGGTGTAGTCCTTGCAAGTGGGTGGCTATACTTGAGGAATGGAAGTTAGGAGCGAGGTTCCTTGGCTTCCTCATACAGGGCAAAGTTTAACTAGTGACTGAGAAATTCAGGCACTTTTCTAAGGGGCAAAAGGTTTTGGACAATCTGGCAAAAAAAAGTTAGAACTAGTTAGAGAAGAAAATTCTAGAGAAAAAAGGGTTAAATGAAATTTTAAAAATTAGATCTGGGGTTATTCAACACATAACAAGGGATCTAAGAGAACTGGGTCAGGGAATTTTCTCTTTCACTGAAAAGAAGAAAAAAAAGTACTTTAGAGTCATAGGGCTTCACATTTACAAGAATATCACAGAAAATCATTTTGGTGGACCAGCAATTCTTTATAGCTTCCCATTAAGTGTAGTCATATTTTGAACAGCTGAGACAGTTTAGAAGCTAAGGAATAGTATCACTACTACTTTTTTTGTGCATAATTGAACCAGTGGCTAAACGCTTGATAAGATACCTAAATTTTCTGTTGTAGCAGGAAAGAGTTTTACATAATAGGAAACTGCTTTTCCGAAGGTAGATAAGAAGGGGGAAAAGAGAAGTTCACTAATTGACCTCAGCACCCAAAATGCTTATGTGCTCATAACCTTTATTTATCTTGGTGTCACATCACAGAAGTTCCTTTCTGTTTGCTTCATGTTTACTTTGCCCAGCCCTTCTGAAGAACAGGTTTGCTTGCCAAGGAGAAAGGATCTGTATTTTGGGATATTTTCAACTGAAATCATGCTTCCTATGAAATGTGGCAATTCTAATATTTACTTTTAGCATTTGAAATTATTCTCATTACTTTTATACTAAGCAACTCATGCATGAACATTAAGACACCTTTGTTTTAAATTGTTGTGCAGTTCTCCAACTCACAATTAAATTCAGTGATATTTACTGAAATGTTTCTAAAGACTACAGAGTAGTTCATTTGATCAAGTACTTGTACCAAAACATATGAAATAATCTAATCAATATACTTCTACATGCAATTATCTATCCTTGTTGCTTTTCACTCAGATAAGAACAGTAGGGGAAAAAATTCCAGGGGAGGAGGGCTCCCATTAGTCTGGTTCCATTTCTAGTTGTTCTAGAATTCTTCCCTGTTGATTTTTAAAAAGCACCTGTGGGGGTGATAAATGGGTGGATGCAATAGTGTTGATCACATTTCTACCTGTTCATCAGTAACTTTCATTGATATATTGAGCTCACTGGAGAGTACCTGCTTCAGACCAAATATAGTATTCTATATATATTTATTTCTTTTTCCCTTCAATTTGCTAAGAGGTGACAAGGCACAGAAAGAGAGAATTTAAATTTGAACACTGAAGTGTTCAAACAGAAGATAAGGGCTGCTTGTCAGAAATTTTTGAAGAATTAAACCTGATGCCCTCTAGCATATACATCTATCTCTGTGGGTCAGCTGAAAAATGTGAGGGCAGACCATTCTTCCCTAACTTATATGAGCTTTAAAAAAAAGTTGAAAGAGAAGGATTCTAGGAGTTGTTAACAACATCAATCAGTGATAATCTCTGATTACACAAGGGGTGACATTTATCTTCATGGTACTTTGCTGATACTCTTAATTTTCTCTTTCTAAATGCCATCTAATTACCATAGACCTATCAGCATTTTAGAAAATGTTAATGTGACACCTAGAGAATCTTTATGCCATATTTCTCTTCAACTAAGCATCGTGTCCACAATACCCCAGGGAGGTGATTTTAAAATGCTATAAATTTAAGGTAAGGGGGAAAAAACCCACTCTGCCAAATTTTCTGTTACCTACTGTGAAAATATCCTAATTATTATTTTAATTTTCTGGTAATCCCAATGATAAAATAACTGTCTATTGTGCACATGGGAAGCAAAGTCATATATTTAATAAGAAATATCTGCCTGGTCTGTTATTATACAATTGTCTTGGTGTACATCTGTTGTAGAAACTGCTTAATTATTACATACAGATCAGCCTGTAAAAAAAAGAATTTTTTTCCTGAAAAAAAGAAGTATTTTTGACATGAGAGAATATCTAAAGAGAAATTTAGCTACCAGAGCAGAAATCATGACTATCAGCAAAAAGAGAAAGGTTTTGAATCCACTATAAACTGACATCTAGAAGAGATGAGATTTCAGTTATGTAGGGAGATTCAGTATCACTTTGAATTACAGACAGTGGTTGAAGAAGGGGTACAGAACAGAACAGTAAGGTAGCTACGTGGGTCCAGAGTAGGGCAGAAGTGTATCTTCACTCTGCTGCACAGACCTCACAGGTGATGGGAGACAGTAAGCCCTGGCTAGACTAACAGAATGGAGGGAAGAGGAGGGGACAGTGGGCTTTCCTGGAATCCAAGAATGTTAGAAAGGAATGAGGCCTTTACCATAGAAGCATGTGTCCCACAAACAAGCACACACTCTTACCAGCAAGAATTTCCAGAGAGTTGTATCCTAGGATTCTATCCCACAAAAGTAAGAGCTGATCTGTAGCTAAGTATCCAGAGAATGCTCGAACCATCCACTTAAATGATATGCGAAGTCTGTAGATGAAGAAAAACAAAAATTAATTTCTCACTGGATCTTGTCTTACAAAAAGGCAGTGTTAGAAGAGCCCAACCAATTCTATTGTTAACATCTCCATTAAGAGTCCCAGAACACACAGTGGTGGAGACTCCAAGACGGCGGCTAGAGGAAGGAAGCAGAAAGCATGCCTCCTATAGTGAAATCTTGGAGAGATGCTGGAGACACACCTTGCAGGTAAAACCACCAAGAAGAGGCAAAACTTTAACCCCTCCACACCTCCAGCTGGTGCAGAGAATCTCCACTTCACGTTAAACGGAGAAACCAGGAGGGCCCATGGGCCACCAGTCGCCTGTGCCCAGATGGCTTGGGAAGACACGGACAAGATTACTGTCGATTAGTACACTAACGCTCCCTTTTTTTATCTTTGAAACTTTTTTGTTTGATTCTTTGTTTTGTTTTTTCCTACTTGTTTGTTTATTTGTTTTTCCCTTTTTCTTTAACTTCTTTGCTTTCCATCTCCTCTCACCCTTCTATTCTAAATATCACCATTGTTATTATTACAAGCTAGAAAATACTTAGTTGCACACAGTACAGGGACAGTAACAACACCAAGTGCAATAACGGGAAGACAGAAAAAACAGGGAAACCAGTTTCCCCACAGCAAAAAATTAGTACAGGAACCAGAGGGGAATGAAGAAAACAGATACTCAGATCCAGACTCCAACAAAATGAAGATAAACTATGCAAAAGAACCCAATGAAGCCCACAAGAATAATTTAAAAGAAGACATACTACAGGTACTCAATGAGAATTTTATAGAGATGACACTGGATATGGTCAACCAAAATGTACAGGAGAAACTCAAGAAATTCCAAGACAACAAAAATAGAGAATTTGAAAAAGCAAAAGAAGAAATAAAGGAAACCACAGAAGCACTGTATAAACATCAAAGTGAAACAAGGAACACGATTAATAAAGAGATAAAAGAACTCAGGACAAAAAGAGACAACATTAAAGAGGAAACCACCCAGGATATGGAAAACCTCAGAAAAAAGAACGAAACAGAACTGCAAAACAAAATGGAAGGCCAATCCAGCAGAATAGAACAAACAGAAGACAGAATCTCAGAACTTGAAGATGAAATGGTAATTAAAGGAAAAACCGAAGAACTATTAATTAAACAACTCAAGACTGTGAAAAGAAAATGCAAGAATCCACCGACTCCATAAAAAGACCAAACCTGAGAATCATAGGCATTGAAGAAGGAGAAGAGATGCAAGCGAAGGGAATGCATAATATACTCAACAAAATAATAACAGAAAATTTCCCAAATCTAGAGAAAGATATTCCCATACAGATGCAAGAGGTCTCCAGGACACCAAACAGACCAGATCAAAATAGAACTACCCCATGGCATATCATCATTAAAACAACAAGTACAGAAACTAGGGAAAGAATATTGAAGGCTGTAAGAGAGAAAAAACAAATAACATACAAAGGTAAACCCATCAAAATTAATGTTTCTGCAGACTACTCAACAGAAACATTAAAAGCAAGAAGAGCGTGGGGAGAGATCTTCCGGGCACTGAATGAAAATAACTTCAACCCCAGGATACTCTACCCAGCAAAACTATCATTCAAAATAGATGGAGCAATAAAAGTCTTCCATGATAAGCAGAAACTAAAACAATATGTGACCACAAAGCCACCACTACAAAAGATTCTTCAAGGGATTCTGTACACAGAAAGTGAAACACAACATAACCATAAAAGGACAAGCAGCACCAAACTACAGGAAAAGAAAAAGCAAGAAAGTAGAGAGTAACCTCAACTTAGGTACACACAATCAAACCTTCAAACAACTAAGATAACTAAATGACAAAAATCACCACATACCTATCAATACTAACACTTAATGTTAACGGACTTAATTCACCCATCAAAAGGTACTGCTTGACGAAATGGAAGATCCAACAATTTGTTGCTTATAGGAGACCCATCTCACCGACAGAAATAAGCATAGGCTTAGGATGAAAGGCTGGAAGAAGATTTACCAAGCCAATGGCCCCCGAAAACAGGCAGGAAAAGCAATACTTATCTCTGACAAAGTAGACTTCAAACCTACATTGATCAAACAAGATAAAGAAGGACATTCCGTACTAATAAAAGGGGAAAAAACCAAAAGGAAATAATAATCATCAGCCTGTGTGCACCCAATGTCAACGCACCCAATTTCATCAAACATACCCCGAAAGACCTAAAAGCATATATTAACTCCAACACAGTGGTTGTGGGAGTTTTTAACACCCCATTATCATTAATAGATAGTCATTACGTTTGGTCATCCAAACAAAAAATCTATAAAGAAATCCAAGATCTAAGACATACAATAGATCAAATGGACCTACTTGATGTCTACAGAACATTTCATCCAACTTCTACACAATATACATTCTTCTCAGCAGCCCACGGAACCTTCTCCAAAATACATCATATCCTAGGGCAAAAAGCAAGCCTCAGCAAATATAAGAAAATAGAAATTATACCATGCATACTATCTGATCACAATGCAATAAAACTAGAACTCAACAACAAAAGTAAAGACAAAAAACATGCAAACAGCTGGAAACTAAATAACTCATTACTTCATGAACAATGGATCACTGATGAAATAAAAGAGGAAATTAAAAAGTTCCTGAAAGTCAATGAAAATGAAAACACAACCTACCAGAACCTATGGGACACAGCAAAGGCAGTCCTGAGAGGAAAGTTTATAGCCATGAGTGCATATATTAAAAAGACTGAAAGATCCCAAATCAATGACCTAATGATACATATCAGACTCCTAGAAAAACAAGAACAAGCAAATCTCAAAACAAATAGAAGGAGAGAAATAATAAAAACAAGAGCCGAAATCAATGAAATAGAAACCAAAAAAAGCATACAAAGAATTAATGAAACAAAAAGTTGGTTCTTTGAAAAAATAAACAAGATCGATAGACCCCTGGCAAACCTGACTAAAATGAGGAGAGACAAAACCCAAATTAGTAGAATCAGGAATGCAAAAGGGGAGATAACAACAAACACCATGGAAGTCCAGGAAATCATCAGAGACTACTTCGAGAACTTATATTCAAATAAATTCAAAAATCTTAAAGAAATGGACAGATTTCTAGATACATATGATCATCCAAAACTGAACCAAAGGGAAATTAATCACCTGAATAGATCTGTAACACAAAATGAAATTGAAGCGGCAATCAAGAGTCTCCCCAAAAAGAAAAGTCCAGGACCTGATGGATTCTCTGCTGAATTCTATCAGACCTTTAAAGAAGAACTGACACCAATCCTTCTTAAACTGTTCCACGAAATAGAAAGGGAAGGAAAACTGCCTAACACATTTTATGAAGCCAGTCTTACACTTATCCCAAAACCAGGCAAAAACACCTCCAAAAAGGAGAACTATAGGCCAATCTTCTTAATGAACATTGATGCAAAAATCCTCAATAAAATAATGGCAAACCAAATTCAACAACATGTCAAAAAGATTATTCACCATGACCAAGTAGGCTTCATCCCAGGGATGCAGGGGTGGTTCAACATACGAAAATCAATAAACGTAATAAACCACATTAACAGAAGCAAAGACAAAAACCACTTGATCATCTCAATAGATGCAGAAAAAGCCTTTGATAAGATCCAACACCATTTCATGATAAAAGCTCTAAGAAAACTAGGAATAGTAGGAAAGTACCTCAACATTATAAAAGCTGTATATGACAAACCTACAGCTAGCATTATACTTAACGGAGAAAAACTAAAACCATTCCCTCTAAAATCAGGAACGAGACAAGGATGCCCACTATCTCCACTCCTATTCAACATAGTACTGGAATTCCTAGCCAGAGCAATTAGGCAAGAAGAAGGAATAAAAGGAATATAAATAGGTAAAGAAACTGTCAAAATATCCCTATTTGCAGACGATCTGATCCTATACCTTAAAGACCCAAAAAACTCTACTCAGAAGCTTCTAGACATCATCAATAGCTACAGCAAGGTAGCAGGATATAAAATCAACATAGAAAAATCATTAGCATTTCTATACATTAATATTGAGCAACTGAAAAAGAATGTATGAAAACAATTCCATTTACAATAGCCTCAAAAAAAATCAAATACCTAGGTGTAAACCTAACAAAAGATGTGAAAGACCTCTACAAGGAAAACTATACACTTCTGAAGAAAGAGATTGAGGAAGACTATAGAAAGTGGAGAGATCTCCCATGCTCATGGATTGGTAGAATCAACACAGTAAAATGTCTATACTCCCAAAAGTAATCTACATATTTAATGCAATTCCCATCAAAATTCCAATGACATTCATTAAAGAGATTGAAAAATCTACCGTGAAATTTATATGGAAACACAGGAAGCCACGAATAGCCAAGGCAATACTCAGTCAAAAGAACAATGCTGGAGGTATCACAATACCTGACTTCAAACTATATTACAAAGCAGTAACGATAAAAACAGCATGGTACTGGCACAAAAACAGACATGAAGACCAGTGGGACAGAATAGAGGACCCAGACATGAAGCCACACAACTATAACCAACTTGTCTTTGACAAAGGAGCTAAAAATATATGATGGAGAAATAGCAGCCTCTTTAACAAAAACTGCTGGAAAAACTGGTTAGCACAGTCTGCAAAAAACTGAAACTAGATCCATGTATATCACCCTATACCAATATTAACTCAAAATGGATCAAGGATCTTAATATCAGACCACAAACTCTAAAGTTGATACAGGAAAGAGTAGGAAATACTCTGGAGTTAGTAGGTATAGGTAAGAACTTTCTCAATGAAACCCCAGCAGCACAGCAACTAAGAGATAGCATAGATAAATGGGACCTCATAGAACTAAAAAGCTTCTGTTCATCAAAAGAAATGGTCTCTAAACTGAAGAGAACACCCACAGAGTGGGAGAAAATATTTGCCAGCTACACATCAGACAAAGGACTGATAACCAGAATATACAGGGAACTTAAAAAACTAAATTCTCCCAAAACTAATGAACCAATAAAGAAATGGGCAAGTGAACTAAACAGAACTTTCTCAAAAGAAGAAATTCAAATGGCCAAAAAACACACGAAAAAATGCTCACCATCTCTAGCAATAAAGGAAATGCAAATTAAAACCACACTAAGATTCCACCTCACCCCTGTCAGAATAGCCATCATCAGCAACACCACCAACAACAGGTGTTGGCGAGGATGTGGGGAAAAAGGAACCCTCTTACACTGTTGGTGGGAATGTAAACTAGTACAACTATTCTGGAAAAAAATTTGGAAGCTAACTTAAAAAGCTAAACATTGATCTACCATTTGATCCAGCAATACCACTCTTGGGGATATACCCAAAAGACTGTGACACAGGTTATTCCAGAGGCACCTGCACACCCATGTTTATTGCAGCACTATTCACAATAGCCAAGTTATGGAAACAGCCAAGATGCCCCACCACTGACGAATGGATTAAGAAAATGTGGTATCTGTACACAATGGAATTTTATGCAGCCATGAAGAAGAACGAAATGTTATCATTCGCTGGTAAATGGATGGAATTAGAGAACATCATTCTGAGTGAGGTTAGCCTGGTCCAAAAGACCAAAAATCATATGTTCTCCCTCATATGATTAGATCAAGGGCAAACACAACAAGGGGATTGGACTTTGAGCACATGATAAAAGCGAGAGCACACAAGGGAGGGGTGAGGATAGGTAAGCCACGTAAAAAATTAGCTAGCATTTGTTGCCCTTAACGCAGAGAAACTAAAGCAGATACCTTAAAAGCAACTGAGGCCAATAGGAAAAGGGGACCAGGAACTACAGAAAAGGTTAGATCAAATAGAATTAACCTAGAAGGTAACACACACGCACAGGAAATTAATGTGAGTCAACTCCCTGTATAGCTATCCTTATCTCAACTAGCAAAAACCCTTGTTCCTTCCTATTATTGCTTATACACTCTCTTTAACAAAATTAGAAATAATAGTTTCTGCTGGGTATTGAGGGGGTGGGGGTAGAGAGGGAGGGGGTGGAGAGGGTGGGGGCAGGGGGGAGAAATGACCCAAGCCTTGTATGCACATATGAATAATAATAAAAAAAAACAAAAAAGAGTCCCAGAAGTTGAAAGGACATTTACAACTCAAGTCCTTTCCTGAAAGTACAGAGGCGAGAAACTATATGAGTCCTCAAATTGAACTTTGAAAAGGAAGAATTTTATATGCTGGACTTTCCTTTATGTTGCATTTCAATATTTTTACAACCATTTTTACACTATGCTTTTCTAAGAGCACTCGGTGAGTTGATATTCTAAGAGTCTTAACAATTCTAGGAAAGTTACCAAAATTTGAATTTTTATTCAAAATTCTTGAAAGAGTATCGGTTTAGTATTTTTTAGTTAAACAAATTATATTCCTTCATCGCACTCAAAGAGCTAAACAAAATGAAACAATGAACAGGAATTTTCAAGGACAAATAGTTTTAAAGGTACAAGGTATCTTAGAAATAGATTTCTGATTGCAAACTCTTCATTTTAGTGAAGAGTTTATCAGACTTCTGAAAGATCAACCAAGAATTTCAATTAATTTCCACTTTGCTACCAAAAAGAGTCCTAAAATGTATGAGTATTTATAAGTACTCATACATTTTCTGAAATCAGAAAATTAACTCTTTGACTTTAGTGCCTTAGGAGATAAATTAGCCCCTCACCTTTCTGTAACATCTGTGGGCATCTGCAGATCACCTGACAGGTGCTAGTTAAGCCCTGCTGAATTGTTATCATGTGAGTTGGTAAGTACCTGTACTATCTTCTTAAAGGAAAAAGAGACCCTGGCATTGTTTGGATTGATGTCATTTTCTTAAGATTGAAAAAGAGCCAAGATTCAGAAATGTCTCATACTGAAGAAGTAGTGTACTAACATGACAAAGCACTTTCAGCCAGTAGTATTGACAAATTAAGCACTTCCATCTATTTTAGAATCCTTTTCTACATGCAAAAGAAACTTTTGGCTGCTCGTTATTTTAATAGTGAAAAAATACATTTGACTTTTAAGTCTAAATTATTATCTTCAACTAGTTTCATTTTTCTCAAATTCTCATAGTGTCTTATCAGAGGACTAGTATGTCTTCCCATATAGGTAGCACAGCAACATTTTTTTTAAAAAAGAAAGATAGTTTATTGAGGTAAATTTATTTATAACAATATCTACTATTATAAGTATACAGTTCTATGAATTTTATAGGAAGAACCAAATGAAAAATCATAGAACTAAAGAATTTAAAAACCAAAATGACACAGGAAACAAAAACAAAACAAAAAGCCCCAAGTCACTGACTAGGTCTGATAGCAAAATGGGAATGACTAAGGAAAGAGTAAGTGAACTTAAATACTGATTAATAGAAAATGTTTAATTTGAGTCACAGAGAAAAAAGGATTGAAAAAAATGAATAGAGCTTTAAGGATCTGTGGTTCAATAACAAAAGTCTTAATATTTGTGTCACTGTATTCCCAGAAGAAAAGGACAATGAGTATGTTACAGAAGAAAATATCTGAAAGATAATGGCTGAAAATTTCTCAAATTTGGTAAAAGACATAAACTCACAGATTCAGGAAGGTTAACAAACCCCAACAGAATAAAGTCAAAGAAACCCATGCCTAGATCCATCATAATCAAACTGCCAAAAACTAAAGATAAAGCTCTTAATAGCAACCAGAGAAAAACAAAGATTAAAATTACTTTCTCCTGCAATATTTGATAGAATTTACTAGTGAAGCCATCCAGGCCATGTTTACTTGAAAGTAGAATATAATCACTTAAAGATGTATATTGTAAACTATATGTGCCTATAAAAACATCTTTTAATGAATAGTACAAATAATCAACAGTGGAGATAAAATTGAATAAAAAATGCCTAACTTTCCAAAGTAGACAGAACAAAAGGAAAAAAAGAAATAAAGAACATAGGGAACAAACAGAAAATTCTAGTAAGATAGTAGATTTCAATGTGATAATATTAATTATATTAAATAATATACGGTATAAATGAACCACTTAGAAGACAGACTACCAGACAAGAAGATTCAACTATACTTCTAATAAGAAACCCACTTAAAAAAAATACAGGCATTGATAATTGACATGTTAAAAGTTAAAGAACAGAATACACCAAGCAAATTATAGTCAAGAGAAAGCTGGAATGGCTATATTAATATCAGATAGAGTAGATTTATTACCAAGTAGAAAGGACATCACATAATAATAAGGGGATCAATTCTAAAACAATAGAACTCTAAATATATGAAGTAAACCATACAACAATGAAGGAAGAAGACAAAATCCATAATTGAAATGAGATATTCTAATATTCCTTTCTCAATAATCAATAGCAAAAACAGCAAATTTTACAAAGACATACATAGAATTATACATTAGTATTTAGAAAGCTTGACTTTATAGGACATTCTGCCCAACACTTGGAGAACAAAAATTATTTTCAAGTGCACACAGAACGTTTGCCAAGATAGATCATATTCTGGGTCCCCATTATCCCCCAAAAAACCCTCAACAAAATTTAAAAGAATTGAAATCATATGAAGCATGCTGTCCAACTACAACAGAATTAAGATAGAAATCAATAGCAGAAAGACTGTATCTTTCCAAATAGTTGGAAACTAAGCAACCCGCATATATATAACCCATTGTTAAAGAGAAGTCACAAGAGAAATTAAGAAGCATTCTGAATTGAATGCAAATGAAAGGACAACGTATAAAAATTCATTGGGTAGAGGTAAAGTGATACTTTCAGGGAAAACTATAACATTAATGCATATGCCAGAAAAGAAGAAAGGTTCCAAGTCACTGATCCAACTTCTACCTTAAACAAAAGCAAAGACAAGAGCAAAATAAACCCAAAGCAAGCATAGAAAGGAATAAAAATAAGAGCATAAGTGAATAAAACTGAAGTAGAAAAGCAAGAGAAAAACCAACAGAATTTAAAACTGGTTCTTTCAAAGATGAATACAATTTATAAACTTCTAGCCACAATAATCAAGGTAAGGAGAGAGGTAATACAAATATTCATTTTAATAATAAGAGAAGTGAAATCACTATTGATCCTACAAATATTAAAAAATAAGAAAAATTAGGGCACATTAAGTATAACTATCCCTATAAATATAATCAAGAAGAAATGGACAACTTGACTAATCCTATAGCTATTAAAGAAATTAAATTTAAAATAAAAAACCTTAAAGGTGGAGGTGGTGAGTTCATGTGTGATACATACGATATATTGTAAGAACCTTCGAAAATGCCACAATGTACTCCACCCAGCACAACAATAAAGGAAATAAAATAAAATTAAACTAAAAAAACCTTCTAATAGGAGTTTTCATGAAAGCCTTTTAAAAGCTGATTTCTAAAAAACCCAAGTATAAATAAATGAAAAAGAAAAAGATATTGATTGCTACCTTAGACTTTTACCTGTGTGAGAATTTTAAGTCAATGAAATAAATTTGTTACAATCATAAGCCTTTGAAATAACTGTGCCCCTCTAAACAATTAAAGTATATAAGGAAGCTAGGAAAAAAACCACCAGAACTTTAGTTTCTAACAATGAACTAAGTGTCTTCAACCTAACAAAGAAAAGTTATGCTCCAGTTTATGTCACAATAGTAAAAAAGAGTTCAATTTACTACAGGTTTAAGGAAAAAACACTTGTGCTCAATATAAATTATTCTGCCACATTCCTGTTTTATAATCTTAATTGGGAACAGAATGCTGTTTTTTGATGGCTACAAAGGAAAGAGTAGAAGTTCAGAATTACTACTGGGTGATATGAAGTGTCCTTTTATAAATAGGGATATTACTGGTACTTTACAGAGAAGAGATACAACACACATCATCACTATCGTCATCATCTCTATTTCTGTAGCTATAATAATTTAATATTGAAACAACTCCATGAGGTAGGAATTCTCTTCATTTTAAGATAAAGAAACTGAGTTATCTTGATTTAAAGATAAAGAAGTCAGGCATAGAAATACACACCTATAATCCCAGCTATTTGGGACTGGCTTCAGTGTGAGACCCTCTCTGAAAAATAACCTAAAGCAAAAAGGGCTAGAAGCATGGCTCTACTGGGGCTCAAGTGGTAGAATGCTTGCCTAGCAAGCATGAGGCCAAATAATAACCCAGGTTATATAGCTTAATAAAAATGGAATTTGAAACTGAGTTAAATTTCCACCCACCCAGCCATCCGTCTGCTGTGGATTCAAGTATGGAGAAGACAAATACTATAGTATTCCGATTTCCCATTAACCCCTCTGTGGCTTCAAAAGGCTAACATTCTTCTCATATCTATTCTTAATACTGGAACTTGGTTGCTCAGAGAAGATAGGGACAAAACACTGACCAATAATTTAGAAACTTCTGCTGCTTTAGACACTGTTTCAAAAGAGAGAAAAGAAGCAATAATTGTTGAAGTCCAGAGAGCCTCAACATGCTCACCTAACATATACTGACCATCGCTGGACAGAATCCATGCTTGGGAAGGAGAAATCACAGGACAGCTGTCAGTATGGAATCCATCTGGTTTGCTTTAACAACAAACTTTAACACATATAGCTTTCATAGGCTGTCCTCTTAGGTTCAGCATTCTCACATTTTTTAGGTTGTATTTGTTTCCACAAATGTTTGCCTCTGTTTTGGTTAACACTTCTAATTATGAATAGAAATTAGTCAATTTGGTGATTTTTGTACCAGATATAAAAATCCTAGTGAATAAAACTTCTGTTAAGATTTTTATTTGGGGAATTTTTTTTCAGTGTTGAGGATTGAACCCAGGCCCTCACACATGCTAGTCAAGTGTTGTTTCACTGAGTTACATCACAAGCCCTCTTCCAAGAATGTTTTGCAAATGTAGTTATAATTTATTACTTGAAAATTATTGTCTTGAGAAAAATTTCTAATTTAATTTCCCTGAAGAATTAGTGTGTCTTTACAAGTGCTTTGCCAGAATGAAAACAGAGCTTTCTTATTTAAAGTTTCCCCATGGTAACATACTTGTGAAGATGCAATTAGCACAGGAAAATACTCACGGTTGAGCCCCAATTTCTCGTAGATGATAAAAGAGTTGGGGGAGATAAGTTTGAAGAAGGGTTTCAAACAGCAAACAGAGTGATACAATGCCCTGGACACAATAATGAAGCATAAGAGAAACAGTTTAGCATTTAAATTATTCAAATAGAAAATAAGAAAGACCATGAACATAAATATTCTTTTTGATTCATATAGGGAATGTACTAATGGATCTCAAACACTCTATTTAAAAATAAATTTTATTTCTCTTTATTAATACACTCACAGACATGCTAAGGAGTCTCTTTTTAAACACAAGCTCCCCATCATCTAGGCCCATATGGAATAGTTGTAGAGTCCAAGGCAAATAGCACTTTACAGAAAACCTGCTACTTTGCAAGCCATGTATTATCATTTAGGACCAGCAAAATTAGTGTTCTTCTGGATGCATTACAATTTGCAGGTATTCCTCAGGGCTGTAGCCACCTCTTCTCTCTCTCTCCCCTCACCCTGCCCCATTTTTTCCCCCTTACTTCCAGTCTCACCCTTTGGGGGAATATAATTTCTACTTTTCTTCACTCTTTCTTTTAAATCTACCCCAGGAAAAAAACCTGACTTCTGAGTGCTTGAAATTTGTATCAGGAAGTTATCAAACAAGAATGTGTGATTAGATTATTCAGTATAAAGTTTTTGTTTGTTGGTTTCTATCTACACTTTTTAAAGAAGGGCATTATTTGTAAAGTACAAGAAATAACTAAGCAGATATTTATTTTGAGCATGTTTATTATTTGACAACTCTGAATAAAGTCCTTGCAGCTCAGCATTCCTCAGGACTGATCTTGGTAAGGAAGTTTTAATCCTTTTTTGAGTTTTTAAAGAACTGAGGCTGTCATAGTTCTAAATGTTCACTCTGGCTGCAAGCCAGAAAAGGAGAGGACCTCCTGTCTTTATTCCACTGAGTAAAGAAAGGGGAGAGGTAGGGCTGGAACAATCAGGACCAGTCAGAAGACAGAGACGGGAGATCCAGAGGTGGATGTGTGTTGTACAGTGTTTTTCTTTAAACTCTGAAGGTACACAATATAAGAGTAAAAGTTTGATGCTTACAATGAGATATTAGAAAAGAGTATTATTAATATTTTGATTATTCTAGATTAACATTAGTGTAAGATAATGACTAAATCAACTTGTTAACAGGAAGAAGCCCAAGGTAACTGGTGGTGCTTCCTTTGCTTATCTGTGACATTCTAGAATTCTGTTATCTGCCAGCTTTCACTAGCAATGCAGGAAAGCAAAACTGGAGACAATGATAGTGGAATAAAAATACATAGTATTAAACTTGGGGGATAAAAAACAGCTAGCTAATTTAGTAGCAGTAACAGTCTCCTCTCTGGAGAAATTTGGTAGCTCTGACATATATACCAAGTTAATGTTTCCTATGGGGAGGCAGCCGAGTTACCCACAAGCAGAACAAAGCATGTCCAAGAAGGGACAAGCAAAAATGAATAAACATTTCTTTACTTGGGTTTATGTGGGGCTGGGAATATGATGTAGGAGCAGAAAATAAAACAGTAAAAGTGTTCAACTACCAATATGCTTTTCCTTGACTCTCTCGTATTGAGGTCCAAGGACCTTTGCATTGAATAAGAAAATATCTAGTATAATAACTGATAATTAACCAAATATGAAGTTGAAAAACAAGAGACAAATAAATATTTGATTTTCACTGAAAAAGGTGATGGTAATTACAACAATAACGCGGCATTTATTTATTGAGCTCCTGCTATGAGCCAAGGCATTACCCTGGGCGCATTGCAGACATCTCTACAGCACCACAGATGAAGTATCACCAACCTCATTTCATAGGGGAGGAAATCAGTAATGAATCAAAGACAACAATGCAGACATTCTACATGAAGATTTAAGTTTAGCCAATAAGAGGTGTTTTTTTCTCTAGATACTATGAAAAAAAATATTTAAATAGCATCTTCTTCCCTTTCATTTATCCTATAGGAACATGTTGTTTGGCATCACAAATTAAAATTTATGCTTTCATAATTTGAGGAGACTTTTTCTTAAAGGAAAGAACAGATTAGAGTCTGAGTTGATCTAATTTTCCATGAACTTACAGAAGGATGAGAAGAGATGGAATGGAGTCTGAAGAAGAAACGCACATACATCTCACGGAATATCTGATACAATTTGTAAGGTTCATGGTATAGAAAACAAAGTGGTGCAACTGAAAGAAAAAAATTAATTGATAATATTGAGAACTACTAAAAATTTAAAAATAAGTTCATGACATACGAACAAATAGATCAGTATTTTATAGTAATCATATTTATTGATAGATAAGTTTAAAATAGTACATACATTGCTTGTTAATTTTGAAAAGGGAATATACCTACATGTGAAAGTTCAGGTATTAAATATCATAAAGAAAGGAGTAAGTTATAAACTATTATAACCCCAAATTAACAGTAGACTAAGAATGATGCAATGGAATTACAGAGGGATACTAAAAATTCCAAGTAACTTTAAAGAACTACATGAAGTCAAGTCTCTCCTTTATAAGACTGAAGTAATAAGAAAGTGACAATCAGGCAAATCTTTTTTTTTTTTCTCTTTGAGATGGGGTCTTGCTCTCTAGCCCAGGCTTCTCCCGCCTCAGTCTCCCAAATACAGGTAACTCATTTTTCCTTTGTCTCACAAAAGATTCAAGCCACTTTTCAAAGTTTTAAATTTTGGAAGCAAAGAATGTAAAATATGAGATGATACCTTTTTAGAACCAAGGTCTTCAATTAATTCAATTTGAAAATAAAAAATTTCAGTAACACCATTACATTACTGGCATATATTGATATATCTCTACGTATCATTTTGAGTTTTCTCCGACTTAAAATGAATCCTCAGGCAGAGGATTTCTCTACTGAGTATTGAATTACATTATCTTTTGCACCCAGCTGCTGGCAATTAAACACAGGTAGGTCAACTCAATCAGACTACCCACAGCTGGATGTCACAGAAAGTTCTGATCTCAGACCCTGACCTGACCAGGGGACTATTCTGTGCTGACAAACATGGTCATACTTGCCATCTTTCCAAAGCTCATAAATTTTAGGCAGTATAAATGTGTTTATAATGCAGATACACAAAACTGCATTACCTATATATTAATTTTAACAAAAATGCCTTGCTTATAAGGGTCTTCAAATGATACAAAGTGGACACCTAAGAAATTCTGGGGCTCTGCAATCTCTGGTACATCCCTCAGGCCAGTGGGCATTAGTAAGAAGGGAAACCAGTGGGTTCACTTAGCTTTCTTCTTTTTGACAAAATGAAATGGAAAATAGTAAAATATTTTCAATGCTTACAAAAATTCAATTGTCTGGGATAAAAGGCAGTGACATAGTATTGCTGATGAGTCAGTCATTCAAAACTAGCATTGCAAATGAGAAATTTGACTTTTACTGAAGAGCAAAAGAGAAACAAATTACTTTTAGGGGAGCTAGTGTCTAAATAAATATAAAATTACTTATATATGGAGAAAAATGTATAACATAGATATTTTATATATGTAGATATAAAGTTCAAATAGACAGCATGTCCTTCCCCTTCAAAAATGATTGTTAAAACTTAGCATTAAATGGCTACTTATTAAAGTAGCCCAAATTAGGGTAGTCCACATATTTTAATATAACAATTCATGTTTTAACTGCAGTAACAAACTAAGAAAAGGCAATGTGACATGAATACATGGTATTAATATAAATTCAAAATACAAATTTGGAATTTATTTATACTTTCAAAATGATATTTTTTCCCTCTAATGTTTAAAGTTACTGATACATAAAAAACTGTAATCTGAATCTGCAGATTTTATGAGTTCTGTAATTACTTATGATAATTTCTGTTAAAGGAATAAAGAAAGAATTTAAAAATTAACACAATTCTACAGGTATATGTAATACCAAAAAAACTAAAATTATTATTCTAGATACTGCAATTTTATGTTGCATATTCTTACATTATATATTCCACTGTGTAATATTTAAAAATCTACATGACTTAATTTTCTCCTAGCATATTTCCCTATTGGTCCTCTCGTAAAAATAAATTTGGCTCATTAACTTTTTAACTAATTACACTATGTATTATAGGAACTTATTTATGGACTCATAATATGCTATGACAAAACTTTATTAATCTGTATAAATGGAACATAAGAAGGCAGTTTGAAATAGACAAAACGGATTTTAAAAAGAAATAAGGATTACAATTGAAAAGCACTCAGAAACTCAAGTAGTGAACTACTTACTAACTAGAGTACCTTAAGGAAGATTTGTGAATATTCTAGTGCACTGCTTCTAAGTAAGTAGCTGCTACTAAAGTATTTGTGGGTGCTCTAAATAGTTTTCTAAAATAATATACATGAAGTCTACATCAAATATTTTGCACCCTCTGCTTCTTTAGCCAACATCTCCCTCTTAGTTGCAGAAACCTTCGCCTACTGAAATATCCACGAGCACGAACAGGTGGAGCCTCACTCAGCAATGCATTCTCAGTGCTAAAAACTGCCAGACGATTATGAAATCAAGTATCCTTCAAGTCACTAAAAACTATTTGAAAAATTCATGCAGCTAGAATTATTACAATAAAAAGGCTAACATTTTATTGTTAGGGGTAAACATTTATATTCCTAAACTCTTTAGGGTTTATGTTTTAGATACTACAGACATTTACAAAAGAGAAGTATGCTAGAGGGTCAGTATAATATTGTATGTCATGTTGTGAAATTTTGATGGCTAAAGAGAATAGAGTATGCTGTAGTTCAAGTCTGTGACCAGCACCATCAAGATAGCATAAGGTAAAGCCCCTAGGTACCTTGTATTTATTTTCACTGTATGCTAGTTTTAAAGGTTTTATGTTATGTCATTCACCATGTCTGTATGATCTTGAATATGGAGGTGATTTTACAAAGAAAAGTATTAACTTATTGCTGATTCTTGTTACAAAGGTAAAACATTAAAGCACTTCTGTATATTCTAAAGGTAAGGGATAGAAGTAAAGGAGACAACAATAATAAGTTTAGATATAACACAAAAATTAAAAAATTAAGTGATATTATGGCATAGAGCATCCCTCCTCTTGCTAATCTTTGTTAAGCTTCTTGCATTTCTCATTCAATGACATGTGAGGCCCCAAGGCACTCAAAGCTCCCCAGCCCGCCCCTGTGATTGCCTGACGATGCTCCAGTGCTCCAATATAACTGTCATGTGCATACCAGTTGTCTGGAGAAATCACGAGATTAAACTCAGTGCTGTCTCTCTCTTCAGATTCATTCTGACATATTATTATTATTATTTTTAAAAGACTCATATGAGAATCAGTTCAAAGCCGGGCACTGGTGGCTCACACCTATAATCCTAGCTACTTGGGAGGCTGAGATTGGGAGGATCCTGGTTTGAGGCTAGTCCCAGCAACAAACAGTTAAAGAGATCCCTTGTGCAAAACAAAACTTTTTGTTCTGTTAAAAAGTCACTTTTAACAGAACAAAAGGGACTGGAGGCATGGCTCAAGCAGTAGAGTACCTGCTTTGCAAGTGTGAATCTGAATTCAAGATTCCAGTACTAACCCCCCACCCCCACCCAAAAAAAAAATGAGAATCAGTTCAGGATTTAAGTAACCTGATTTTACACCTATTAGAGTTAAATGTTAATGTGTGTCTTGATTCCACTGGATTAGAAGATGATAAAACTCAGAACAACTTTCACAATACGTTCTAACTCTAATTTAGTGAGAAATCATCACCTAAACAATTGTGATTACTCTCTATTTTTAATCTTTAAAATCTCTAATTTATAATCTTTATGTTTAAATATCCAAAGTGTAATAAAAACAATGAATATTTTAAAACCCAACTTACCATACATGGAAAATCCATGAAAAGGTATTACACCTAAAAAATAAAAAAGTATTTCTTTTTAATAAGTAAATATATATATACATACACAGATATATGCCTCTGCTTATTAAGTAAACTTTAAGGGATTAAAACTGTAAATAGAAAGGTTTCTATTTTTTGCTTCAATTTTGTTCATGAATATCAGAAAGACTTATTATGGTAACCAATAAAATGTTTCTTAACACTCTTAGAAAAGCAAACTAGATGTTTTCAAAAATATACACAGTTAATTTTCTGTTAATAATGTAAGCAATTACAACTAAATATATACTTACAAAAAACAGGATAAAAATATGGCAAGGCAGATCGCAGAACTAAGTTTGAGAACTAATTAATGGTTTTAAAGTCAACAGCATTCTTTCTAAAACAACTTCGTTCCACTTAGTAGAATGCAATCTGTTAAAGGATTAGTGAATTTTACAAGGTACTTCTTGTAAACATTACTTTATAGAAAACACAGGTGTTTAGTGAACTTACTAAAAAATTATATCATGAGAGCAGTTAGGAAGAAATATTGTCAGGAATATGTTACACAAATTCAGTATAACCTTTGGCAAATATTATACATAAGTAACATACATATCCTTTTCAAATAAATCTCAAAACCTAACCATAGTGTGCTAAACATCTTGTTATACTCTTAAGTGGAAAATCACAACCAAATAAAAACAATTTCCATTGTACTATGTGTACCTATTTAAGTGTACTAAATCAATTGGAAAACAGTACAGAAGAAAGCTGAGAGGTTTACTTCTTTGAAAAACAGTGTAGAAATGTTTTATTCACCTGACATGTTCAGAGGCAAAAAACCTGGTGTTGGCAGGTCACCTAGAGTAACTTCTAGGAAATGATAGTTGAGGCTCAGTTTAAAACATGCCCAGAAATAGAGGTACATTAATTTCCAATGCAACCAGTACAGTTTTTGAACAGGTTTGATTTGGGGGCAGTTCTTTCTCATTTGGAGTCAAACTCTGGCTCTCTATAATGGTATGTCTTATTCTTAGTTCTCACTATAAAGATCTCAAAGAACAAATCTAATTTATTTTCTATAGTATATGAAAACTTTCAGAAATATTTGCTGTCTCCACAACCCCATCATGATCAAGACTTTTTTTTCTCTAAGACTATGAATTTCTTGAATTGTTCTTCAGATGAAGTGGTCCTAAATAGCTTTCACATTTTATTTTCCTCTGGACAAGCTGCAGACCACCACAGTCCTTAAAAGTGGATGACTAAAACCTCTAAGCATTTTTTTCTTCCCTACACACCCACAGCTAAGACAGTGCATTTGGGCAGTTGTTTTTGGACCTAAGTAAGGATTATATTCTTATCTCTGTTACATTTCTTCTTTGGTAAACCATTCCAGTTACAGATAATTCTTGGTTCTCATTCTGTTAACTAATGTGCTCCTTATTCTTCCTAGTTCCACATTACTGAAAAATTTGACATGGACACTATATCCTCATCTAAGGCAATATAAAAATGCTGATCAAAGCAGGGTGAGGACAGTAATTGTCAGTAGAAATCTCCTTCAATGTTGATATCAGTTCATTAATCATTATCCTTTTGCAGTAAGTGAAAAGCAAAACTGGATGTCAGCCAGACTTCGTTGGCTAATCTGGTTTTGTCACTTAAGAGCTTTGTGTGCCTTTGAGTAAGTTTCTTAACTGTTTCAAGCTTCAGTTCCTTTAACGCTAAATCAGAGATAATGCTAGACTCTACTTAGAATGATTAAGTGAGATAATGGCTTAAACTTGCCGCTAATAAATAAATAGCTTAGGCCTGTAATAAACATAAATTGTTGATATTAACTTTCATAAACTATTCCTTTTCTTGTTATTTCTAGAACTAATCTTATTTAAAATAGTCTGGAGAAAATCCAATTATCATTCTGAAGTAGAATGCCAGGCCTGTCAGCCTCAGAAGCCTTGCAGCATCATCTTGAGCTTTGAACCCCACAGTTATCAGGATCTACCATTCCCATGTCCGCCTAGTCTTAGAGAGTACGCAGATTTATATTGCCCAACTTTGGCTGAATTCTGTGTTGCTGAACAAGTTTCTCGTTCATTTCTATTTGATTAGCCACCCTATTCTTTCAAGAGCTTCCCACTCTTCACATGTTCAACACCTATTCATGGACATTTCTTCCTGGTATTAGGAGGCTGAATCACTGTCATGAAGTTTCTGACTTGTCAGTTTTTTCTCCTTCATTTTTTCCCTCTCACTTTTAGTTTCACAGGGCAACATATCCCAATACTTTTAAAGCACTAACATCATCACTGAATCCTGTTTCCTTGACTTTTACAGCTGTTAGCCAGCTATGGACACTTAGCAACTTGTTGATGTGAAGCCTAGGAACTAAGAATGGCTTTTACATTTTTACGTGATTATTTACAAAACAAGTAATAATATGGGACAGAGACCATTTGTGGCCAGCAAAACTTAAAATTTATATCTGTCTGGTTATTCCAAAGCCAAACTCTGCTTTGGAATCTTGCTCCATCAATTATCCCTGCCTTTTAGATGCATCATTTAACAAGTATATATTAAGCTTCTACTATGTGCTGGATGCTATTTTAAGGACTGGAGCTGACTTTTTATTAGGGAAAGAAATCATAATGCAATATACATGTCTGACAGTGACAAGTGCTAGGAAGAAAAATAATGGAGAGAAGAGGGATAATGAGGAGAGCCAGGAGAAGGGCAGAGAAAACCTTACTGATAAAAGAGTCACTGAAGCTGTGCAGGTGAGAATCACTGATAAGGGATGACCCGGAAGCTCTGGGCTTCCTATGATGGCTGTCAGCAGATTAGTTTATTGCACATAGTTTAAAGTGGATATTGGTGGACTATCTATCTCTTTATTCCTACTAATGGAGGCACAATGGCAAGGGATGGATAGGTCCCATCAAAATTTTCCTATCTTTAGCCTCTCCTATTTCATAGCAACTTTTCAACTAAAGATATTACACCATCATCAAAAGCCCATTTTCTTCTCAGATCTTACTTACTTTACCATCAAACAAATGTAAACTCTCTCTCCTTCCTTTGAAGCCCAAGCTTAACATTTTTGAGAACCATACTTTCTCCTATACTTTCTTACATACCCTTAGTGATACAGACTGTTTTCCACCCCTATCTCCCTTACTTTTGATTGCTAAATCCAGGAGCCTCTGCTCTGTGTGCCATAGTTTATGGTCTCACAGCAACTGAAAGCTCCTTTGCGAGCTTGATCCTACCATGGTGCTAATGGCACTTCACAGATCAACTTCCTCATCTCTCAGAAACTGGATGCTTAGGTTTTCTTGTTTTTGTTTTGTTCTTAGATTATTCTCTCTTCTGCCCACTCCTTAAACATAGTTACCTTCCAAGACTCTGTCATACTTGTTTTCATTCTCCCTCTACTAGTATTCTCATTATTGATCTATAACCCAACTGTAAAAGACAAGTATCCCAAGTTTTCTTTGGATGCTATTTCCATAAACAGCTCAGCACCTCCCTATTATTCAGAGAAGAAATCTTTAAACCAGTTTTGCTCTCTAGTTTTCCTTTGGCTCTGAAATCTAAATGTGATATGCTCCCTTTGGATCCTAGTAGGATCTGGGCACTTAACTCTTCAAATACAATGCCAGCAGCTTCATTCCTCTTCCTTACCCCACAAACACACCAAAACTGATAGCCACTCCTTCAGTCTCTGGGTGCAAGACAGGGCTATCTTTCCTTTATCTCCAGTCCTATCCTTGACTCACCCTTTCAAAAATTTAACCAATACTCCTCCCAGAAAAATCTCCCAATGTCCGCTACTCCTCACCCCCAAGCAATTAATTAATGGGTACTCCTGTACAAGCTATTTGCCCCAATTAATTGAGGTTCCACTCCTCTGTGCATCCAGACAGCACTACACTATGTATTTCTGGCTCCACAACTTTCTGCCTACAGTCATATAGATAAATTACTTAATCTGTTTCCTGTTAGACTAAGAAAGGTGGGCTTTGTCTAAGGGTCCTGCTCTGGCTGGACCCCACACTCATAGCTCACATTTTTCCTTACAGATCACACTTCATGTACCAAAAACTCTGAACTTCTCAGCTCCAAAGACCCTAAGCTAGTTTTCAGGGTTTGCATATTCTTTCTGGTGGCACAACCCTCCTGATAAGTATGTATTCCAGGACATAGTGGTGACCAAAGAGTGGCTATTTGTGGAAGTGTGAAACCTGTACAAGATGAGAAGGGGCTGCCAGGAATATGAGAATTCTGAATTTGAACCTGGCTTTCTACCATGTTTTTATGAAGGTATCTGTGTCAAGGCAAGAAAACAGAGTAGATTTTAATAGTTTATTAGTCTGATTTATAATGTTTAATATTCAGGTTTATCATAGGTGGCCTCCATTTGTACTTATTCCCTGCATTCATCTATGAAGTGGTTACAATACCTATGAGATGGTGAGGATTAAATAATGTATGTAATATAGCATAATAGTTGATACAAAGATAGTACTTTATGTATATTACTTTTCTTCCCTTATTGTCCTACAATCAGTTTTTACTTTTCTCTCTACCAACAAATAAATTTGGGTACAGAAAGTATTTCTTATTTATCTCTATCCCCAGAGATAATCACAGTGCCCATGGAATGCTTATAGAATGAGTATAAGAAATCCTAGAGAATCTGTTTTCACCATTTTAAACCTTTTATTTCTTTACTTTCTTCTAGGTTTTGTAACTGAGCCCTGATAAACTTATGTATGGTTCTGCAAGAGCCTCCTAATTTTTTGTCTTTCTTCCAAACTCTCAGCTTCTCAACCGACTTTTGAAATAGCTTGAGTTATTTTTTGAAAATATTGAGACCACAAAAAAAGCTCAATACTCATGGTTTTTCACTGATCATTCATCCATCCATCACATACCTGCTTAGCTCCAACTTGTCCAATTAACCAGTATTCTAAGACCTGTTCTGTAGCCTCTGAACGTTAAAATGAATATGACATTGTCCTTGTATTTATGAAATTCACATTCTGACCTTGTAATATTGGTTAAGTGTCTACAGAATGGAATTCAAAACCTTTGATCTGACCTTAAATATTCATAATGATGTCCTATGGCCCGAGGTACATCTGTTTTCCCTTTGTTATACCATCCTGAGTCCATGTCCTTTGTGGTCTAGCCACACAAGATTATCACAGCGGATTTCATCATGTACATTCATACTTTTGTAGCTTTGCGTTTGATGATTCTGTATACTACTCAGCCTTATCAAAACCTTACTAAGGTGAGCTATAATCTCAAAAGAAATTTCCTGATCTCTTAATCATAATTGAATGCTCTTTCTCATGGCACGTTGTTCTTATTTCCAACACTGTAATTTCACTATATTTTGTGTTATAATTAGCTGTTTAACAGATTGTTCCAGATGGCAGAAATGTGTTTTATTCTCTATATACATCTCATGGGGTCATGCACAGAATGAATGATGAATACATTTTTGCTAAGTGAATAAATGGGTGGATAGATGAATAAATGATGAATAGAGGACCACTGAGAGAAGAATTGGTCTCTATTCAGGAGATCAGAACTCCACTTGTGGACTTAATGCAGACCAGCTGGGTAACCTGACATGTAAAGGGACTACAACTGTCCTCGAAGACTCTCATTAAAATTCATGTTAACTGTTATGTCAAAAGTAAATGCAGAAAAATTTGTGAGAATTGAAGACATATGATCATCTTCCAATAGCAAGATTCTTGACCAACTTAAAGGTCCTTTGCTTTTTAGAAACTAAATTTTATTTCATTTTTTTGGAGGTACTGGGGTTTGTTTGAACTCAGGGCCTCATGCTTGCTTGGCAGGTGCTCTACCAATTGGGCCACTCCATCAGTCCTTTTTGTATCTTGGGTATTTTTGAGATAGGGTCTCACAAACTCTTTGCCTGGGTTGACCTTGAACCACTATCTTCCTGATCTCTACCTACTGAGCAGCTAGGATTACAGGTGTGAGAGATAGGTGCCAAGCTAGAAACTAAAAATTGAAACTAGATTAGCTGAAATTTAAGGTCAATATGTATTCCTAATGGCACTTCAGCTCCAAGTCTAGGGGACCCTTAGAAAGAGAGATCAACAACCATCTTACTTCTTCAACTCTCTCTCTCTCTCAATCCATGTCTTTGGTTGAGTCTCTTTCTTCTTGGGAATACCTACCATTTTCAAATGTACTGTCTTTGATGCTTCATTTTTATTTCCTTTATTAATCATAGACTGAGCAAAAAAAAAGTTATCTTGGCTTTCTAACTTTTAAAAAATATATTGACATGAAAGAAAAATTTGGAGAAAAATAAGTCAATAAAGAGACATATTTTGATGCCTTACAGAAATGAAAGCAACATATTATATCTTTATAAATATTAAATCTCAAAACATATTACTATTATGTAAAATCCCTATATTCTCACTTCAAAAACAATTTTGCCTTCCTCTGTTAAGCCGCTGCATAAACATTTCAACAAGTAGGTTAATGTCAAAAATGAAGATGTTGTTATTATTTTCTTCTTATACAAACATTAAGGATCTGCTAAGTTTAGAAACACCATAATCAGGACAGGGCCCTTTTAATAAGGAAGCTTATAATGAATGAATCAGTGAGCTGCAAACAGCAAAAAGAATTGTACGTATCAAGATTACTCATGGTTAGTCACACTTTCACTACGTTTACCTCAAGTTCTGAAATCAATAGCTGCTATGTAAACAACTAGGTTATAAGTTCTTTGAAGCAAGGACCATGTTTCACAGTATGTATTAATGCATGTTATCTTTGAGAATAATATGTCCTACAAGTGAGATGCTCAATATATATTGCTAATGATGGAAATTTTGAGTGTTTATAATACAACAAAGTTTATAAATAAAATTCTAAAGTATAAAATTCAGTTATAAATAACTACATTATGGAATAGAGGACTCAACAACTCAGAGTTGAAAGAATAAATGATAAATGAGGTCATATAGACATGAGTTCAAGTTCTGTTTAACTTTGGCAAGTTACCAACCCTTTCTGAATTGGTATTTTCATTTCTGAAATGCAGATAAACAAGACCGACTTCACTGGGTTGCACTAAAGCACAAATGAGTTAATGTATTTAAAGTGTACAGTGTAAAGTATAATGTTCACTACACTGCAGATTCTCAGTGTAACTCATAGCTATTTTATGCTCTCAGAAGAGAGGGCATCACATTTAAGTGTAAGTATGAGCTTAAACCTAAGAAAATCATTTTTTGCCTGAATTAGATAAGGGCACACTTAAGTTTAGCCAAGATTAGCTAGAGTTTATAGCTCCAAAAAGGGATATATAGTCTGTGCTGCTGAAGAAGGAAAAAGTAAAATTCTGGCAAACAAAAGCAGGAGATCTAAGAAGCAATGCAAAATCCATTAACACTCTAGGGTACATACCACCTACAACACTTCTTTGATCTTACAAGCTGTTATGTTCTTGGCCAGTTTTTTTTTTTTTTTCCTTCAAAATCCTTTCCTTTGCCTCTCATCACTTAAGCCTTTCAAGAGTCAAGTTTCATTCACCTGGCTATCATCCAAGAGTGTGCTTCTGACAGGGATCAGGATGCTGGGGACACATTTCGGATCTGGCCTCCAAGTTTCATGAGCCTGCTATGAGTGATTGTTTTAAGATCCTTGCCTTCTTTTATGTATCTGAAGAAAGTCTGAAATATTAACTGCCTATTCTATATATTATAAGTAACTGTATGAAGACATGATTAATAGACCTTTGCCAAAGCTCAGAATGGCAAACATTGTCAACAACAATAAATCTTGAACCAGATGAGATATAAATAGTAAATGACTCAGAAAATATCCCAAATATTAGCATACTTTGTGCTTACTAAATATTTTCCTTCCCATTTCTCACTGTCTCTGTAACTCTCACATCTGCTTCGCTTCAACTTCACCCCAGCTGAAAGCAATAATCCCATTTGGGATTATTTAGTATAATTTATTTCATTCATTTGTTGAAACAACCATTTCCTCTGTTTATTCTCATTCAATGTATAACCTACAGGTCAGGAAAAGTAGACATTAGACAATGGATAAATTGGTTTTTTTTTAAAGCTATTTCTATTATCTTTCTGAATTAAAACTTCAGACTATAACTTTGTTACTTTATTTCATATTAGAACTTTCCAAAACATCAAAATATACTCAGATTTAAATATTGACCTGAAAAAAAATCATGCTTGACATTAAATTTTTGAGGTTTTCTACTTATGTCTAAGTTTACACTTCAAATGGATTTTGGATTATGAGATGTTTTAAATTTGTTTAATTAATATAGATGACAAAGTACCTAGAAATTTATCAACATTACACTTTCAAGGAGATTTAAGATAATATATTTCCATTATTTTTTCCAAAAGCCTTTCCCTAATCATTGTTATACGAGGCATCCTGTGTGCTGTAGGATGTTAGCAGCAACATTCCCCCATTCTTCTGGGGAGCGTGACAAGTTTTGGCACTGACACTGCCAAGTGTTCCCTGGGAAATGTGTGTGTTGCAGAAATGGCCTCTGTTGGTCATCTCTGTTCCAGAGCCCCGAAACTTCCCTATCCAATGTTCTTTAGCAATCATTTTCTCCTGACTTGTAAGAAACTAATGCATCAGCAAATTATGATTTTTAAGAAAATCACTTGTAATTAAGTCTCAGCCAGATTTATGTGTATTTTTCCTATAAGTCTAGGGAAAAAAAAATCTCCTTATTTCTATTCTTATTCAACCAAATTCTACTCATTCCCCATTCATTTGCTCCCTCATTCAATAGTGTTTACTGAGCACAGACTTTATGCCATGCATGATTCTAGACACTGGATATATTGATTTACTGGTCATCAAGATTATTAAAGTCCTCTAGTTCCTGGTCCCCTTCTCCTATTGGCCTCAGTTGCTTTAAAGTATCTGCTTTAGTTTTTCTGCGTTGAGGGCAACAAATGCTATCTGGTTTTTTAGGTGTCTTACCTATCCTCATACCGCCCTTGTGTGCTCTCGCTTTTGTAATGTGCTCAGAGTCCAATCCCCTTGTTGTGTTTGCCCTTGATCTAATGTCCGCATGTGAGGGAGAACATATGATTTTTGGTCTTTTGGGCCAGGCTAACCTCACTCAGAATGATGTTCTCCAATTCCATCCATTTACCAGCAAATGATAACATTTCATTCTTCTTCATGGCTGCATAAAATTCCATTGTGTATAGATACCACATTTTCTTGATCCATTCGTCAGTAGTGGGGCATCTTGGTTGTTTCCATAACTTGGCTATTGTGAATAGTGCTGCAATAAACATGGGTGTGCAGGTGCCTCTGGAGTAACCTGTGTCGCATTCTTTTGGGTATATCCCCAAGCGTGGTATTGCTGGATCAAATGGTCTATCAATGTTTAGTCTTTTAAGTAGCCTCCAAATTTTTTTCCACAGTGGTTGTACTAGTCTACATTCCCACCAACAGTGTAAGAGGGTTCCTTTTTCCCTGCATCCTCGCCAACACCTGTTGTTGGTGGTGTTGCTAATGATGGCTATTCTAACAGGGGTGAGGTGGAATCTTAGTGTGGTTTTAATTTGCATTTCCTTTATTGCTAGAGATGGTGAGCATTTTTTCATGTGTTTTTTGGCCATTTGAATTTCTTCTTTTGAGAAAGTTCTGTTTATTTCACTTGCCCATTTCTTATTGGTTCATTAATTTTGGGAGAATTTAGTTTTTTAAGTTCCCTATAAATTCTGGTTATCAGTCCTTTGTTTAATGTGTAGCTGGCAAATATTTTCTCCCACTCTGTGGGTGTTCTCTTCAGTTTAGAGACCATTTCTTTTGTTGAGCAGAAACTTTTTAGTTTTATGAAGTCCCATTTATCTATGCTATCTCTTAGTTGCTGTGCTGTTGGGCTCCCTGTATAACTATCCTTATCTCAACTAGCAAAAACCCTTGGTCCTTCCTATTATTGCTTATACTCTCTCTACAACAAAATTAGAGATAAGGGCAAGGGAGAGGGAGGGTGAGGGGGTAAGGGAAGGGGTGGGAGGAGGGGGTAGAAATGACCCAAACATTGTATGCACATATGAATAAAAATAAATAAATTAAAAAAAAGATTATTAAAGTCCTGTTCTCGTTGAGATAATCTTTTAGGGACACACTTCTACTCTATAAAACAGTTATGATGCTTTTTTAAAAAAGTATTAATTAGGAATTGGAGAAGAGCCATGACCAAGAAGAGTGGAATATAAACCCCCAAACTCCATCCTTCCACTAAAGTAATGGTTAAGCTGACAAGCATGTTAGAATCAACTTTTTCTTTTTTTAAAAAATAAATTCTGGAATCTGATAAAAATCTTCCAACAGCTAGGGGAATGCTTAATGAAGGAAGAATTTTGGTAAGAGAGCATTATGACATTTTAATTTACCCACCTACCATCCCTACTTGCCAGCTTGGCAGCAGCCATGAAAACAACAGCCCACATTCCTGGTGTAGCTTGCTTGTGCAAAAGGAAACAATACAGATCTTGTATAAGAAAAAAATTGTGCTTGTGTATTTTCACCTAAAGGACTGGCTCAGATTTGCTTTTGTACAACTCCCTAGTCTTAGGGCTTTCTCAGGACTCACGTGGCTTTCCAGACAGCATCTATCAAGAACATTTAAAGTCATATATACTAGCTATAGTCCCCAGGGAGAAGGAGTAACAAAGGGGCAAGTACTAGACAGACTGAAAAGCATGTGAAGGAAGAGGCTCAGGAAGGAGCTATCTGAGGGAATAAGGGCTTTGAAAAGCTCCTATGTATAGGATGCAGGGGGATTCTAGAAAAGACCTGAGAGCACCTTGGCCATTCACCTCTGACTGACTTTTAGGCCCTGTGCAAGAAGGAAGTGAAGCCTAAGACAGTTGTAAATGACATGGCTAAGCCTTGAAGGAGTGACCTGCTCTAAGCCAATCTTCAAAGACTGGGAGAGTTTTCCTTTTCTTTTTCTTTTTTGGTGGTATTGAGGTTTGAACTCAGGACCTTCACCTTGAGCCACCACCCTTGAGCCACCAGCCCTTGTTTTGTGAAGGTTTTTTTTTTTTTTTTTTTTTTGAGATAAGGTCTCTTGAACAATTTGCCAGGGCTGGCTTCGAACTGTGATCTTTCTGATCTCTGCCTCCTGAATAGCTAGGATTACAGGCGTAAGCCACTGGTGCCTGGCAATCAAAAAAATTAGTTTTCTAATCTTTTACTTTTTTGGTTCTAGATATTTAAGGAAATCTCTGTCAAATCATTAGCTGACTAATAAGCTAATGGAACAGACAGCTGAGTGAGCACACAAGATGACGAATACAATCATTATAGAAATAGTTTATAAAATGGACTGGGGGTGTGGCTCAAGTGGTAGAGTGCCTGTGTAGCAAGCACAAGGCACCAAGTTCAAATACCAGTACTACAAAAAAAAAAAAAACCCAAATAGTAAAGAAGAATCATAAAACAAACAACTATAAAATACAACAAGCAACAATGAATTCTGGGCTAGGGGAGTGAATCTAATTTCCGGAGTTATTGGCCAGATAGCTAATTTTCAATACTGAAAAAAAAATAGTGGTTATGCAAAGACACAGAGTCAAGCCCATAAATAAAAAACAAAAAGAAATTAATAGGAACTGTCCTTGAGGAAGCCTAGACATTGGACTTACTAGACAAGTCTTAAAATTAATAATCTTCCTCCCTGACCTGGCCATTGTCTACCTCTCCTACCTTATCTTTTATTGGCTCATTCTTATCAGCCACACACTTCAAACCAGCAGGCTTATTCCTATCTTTGGCCTTTAACCATGCCATGCATTCCCTCCGGAATGCTCTTGTCCCAGTGTTTTGCATGGCTCAGTCTGCACCTTCTGGTGTCTGTTGTATTCCACCTATTCAGAGCACCTTTCCTCATTCCTCATCTAAAGTAGCTCTGCCTTCCCCGACCCCTTCAATTTCTTACATTTATTGGTTACTTCATCACTCTCTGAAGTCACTTTTTCCAACCATTCCTCTTGTTTCTCTCCTTTACTAGCATGGGAGCTCCTTGGCAACAGACTTACTTGTGTCCTTTCCTGTGTGCCACTCACCTTTGTAGTGAGTCAGAGCAGGGCTAAATAAATATTTATCAAGTGAATAAAGAAAGACAATTTAGTTCTGGGGGCATGGTTCAAGTGGTAGAGCATCTGTCTAGTGAAGCCCTGAGTTCAAACTTCAATGCCACCAAAAGAGACAATTTATACAAGGTGAATAACAACATACATTAAAAGTTCACAAAATTCCTGTGATCTATCTCCCTCAGCTCAGAATTTTGCTATATCAATCTATTAGATAAAGTCTATCCACGAATGAGCCCTTAAATGAGAGGAAAGTAATGCCTGGTGCCACAGTGGCTATTAGTTCCAATCTAGGGAAGGTAATCACATGTGTGTGTGGGGGCCATTGGTGGTGACAAAACCAATGGCTCTGCAAGCACCGGGCTAGTCAAGGAGTAAAAGTGTCAGACAACTGCAGGCAAATGCCTCTGGCAGCCTCTTTTGGCCAAGAAAGCCAGGCCAGTTTTGATGGTAGTAGTGGTAGAGATGTCCTTGAGATTTCAAAGTAACACTCTTGGCAGAGGCTGGAAAACGAGGCAGGTAACATTAAAACATAGCTTAGTATTGCCTAAGATAAAGGAAAAAAAGGCACAGTAGATTGGTTTGTGTCTGTTGTTCTGCAACCTGAGAATCATTACTTAGAGAAAAGAGTACTCCTTGATTCTGGTATGTTCTAAAACAACTGAAAGAAGAAATGATCATATAGAATTAAATTATGAAGAGTTGTGCTTATTATGCTTTGGATTAAACTAGTTTTTTCTCATAAAAATCTTTCTAGAACCTATTATGTATAATCTTTTGCTATGCCAATATATTAACCACCTTCAATTCTTCCAAAAGACATTATGATCACCTCAGTAACAATCAGTTTCTGAGGCATGAGATCACGGTGATGAGAATACTTCAGCTGAAGTCACACAGCTTGGATTCAAAGCATGACTCTGCCACTCACCATTAGGCAGGCTAACATTCTGTGCCTCAGTTTCTTTATCTACAAATAGGGACAGTATTAGTGTCTGCCTCAGAGGATATTATGAGGATTAAATACATACAATGTAATTAACACATGCTTGGTATACAGTACTGTTCAGAAAATGTTAGCTGGTGCTACTACAACTACTATTGCAATTATTATAATGACTTTATATACATATGCCTTAAACTCAGGATAAAGATCTGAAATTCTAATATACTACAACTTAGTGACACCTTTTAAAGGGTGTAGGGTTATTGGCTTTTATATACAATAGTGCCACACTGATATGCTGTTTTATAGTTTTTGTATTTTCTTGTGTGAAGTCTCTAAATTTCACTTCTCACTGTTGTTGGTCATTTTTTATATCTGTATCAGCTTCTATTTTTGTAACGGACATAAACCAAGTTTGTTAGACGTGTGTTAAGTAAGTGCTAATACGTTCTAAACTAAACTGAACTTGAGTCCATGTACATCTTTTTTTTTCCTTTGCTAGTATCTAAGGGTATTTTACTTTTTCTTATTTTCTGTTTCTTAGATAAATAAAAAAATAGCAGAAACTTAATCCTTGGGATAATTGATGCAACAATTATTTGTGTATATATATTTATGTATATATGTATATACATGTTAAAGTTAACACGCATCTAATGTAGTTCAAATAAATACTACTTTACTACTACATGCTAGATAGTAGGGGAATAAAAATGAAACAAAGATATGGTCCTGAACCTCCCAAAGCTTGCAACATTGAGGGGGAGATAAAGTATAAACAATGTCAAGATAATATAGTAAGAGATACTAAAGATTTTCTTACCAGGTACTATGAGAGCCTAGAGGAAGGGCCCTTAACCTCACTGGGGGACTAGGGAAGCTTCTTGAAGAGGTTAATGTCTGAACTGAGTCTTGATGATGGCCAGCTGAAGAAAGATGGTCTGGACTATTCTAAGTCTGGGAACAGGAGAGAATGAAGTAGGAAGCAGAATATGATTTTGTGAGTGTATGTGACTATGTGTAAGAAGAAGAAATAGTTTGCTATTGCTGTGGTAAAAAAATGAGATAGGAAATAGTGAGAAATAAGGGTAGGAGAGATAAGATGTATGTCATGCTGAGAAGCTTAGATGTTAAGCTTCTCAACATTAAGAAAACTTTTAGAAAAATAGCAATCTTTAAATTTTTATTTTAGATGTATACCTCAGACTGCAGAGTGAAAGAAAGAACAAAACTAGAAAAAGATAAGGAAGACAGACCATTTAGATGGTCGTTACAACTGATAAGCTAGAGATGGTCAGGCCTGAGGAGGGCAAGGCAGCAGTTATGGTGAGGAAGAGAGGGTCCCAGATATATTTGGAAGATGCAATGAGAAGTCTCTGGTGACTTGATCAGATGAGGGGGAATACAGACTGAGAGGAACCCAGGATGACTACCATGTTTCAGGCTTTGAGTTACTGGGTAGATAATAATGCAATTAACTAAGAGAGGAATAGTTTTTTTTAAAATTTATTCAACTTTTTTCCTTTGGGAGGCATAGGAAGATAAAATATTGAGTTGGGATATATTAAGTTTTAGGTAATCACAAGAATAGTCAGAATTGGAGACAGAAATTTTAGAATAATTAACAAATATACATAGACCCATGAAAACAGATGGAAGCCCCTAGTAAGTGTGTGAAAAGAAAAGAGCAGCAGAACAAGGGTAAGGCAGAAGTAGATGACCCATGAAAGGAGCTGGGGGCACCACCTTGAAAGGCACAGAGAGAAAACAGTGCCATGAACACCAACTATGAGGTTAGACATAGTGGTCAGTAGAGTTAAACACACTCATCACAGGTACATTTTCTGAGCACTCACTACATGTCAGGCACTAAGCTAATGTTTACATACCATATCTCACTTAAATTATTATCCATATGATGAATCTGAAGTTCACAGAAGTCATGTAACTTACCCAAGGTCATAGGGTGAGCTGGCAGAACTGGGATCTGAACCCAGGTCTGCTGGATTACAAAGCCCATGTTCTTAACTCTGCTGGAGTAAAAGAACTTCTTGAGGATGTAACTTAACATTATCATAATGACTGCTATATATAGCTTTTTCAAGAAGCATATCTTAAAAACTGTCTAATCTCAAGGGAATATTTAATATCTAAATATTAACTATGAGGTCATATTTGGTAACTTCATATCATTAAGATGGATTATTTTAGTGATCCTTCTTAATAATCTTGGTATTTCATAAATGCGACCCTAGTCAAATTATGAAAACAATAAAGTATAGCACAAGGTGACCCATTCCATTGACTAGAGCACTGTTCCAACAATGCCAAAAGGAAGGCCCTAGTGGAACTAGTTGGTGTTCTTCAGAGGAAAACTAAATGCCTCACTTAGGCTTAAGCTTATCCAGCTTTCCTTCAAACTTACTACGGGTTCCAAGCAGAACCAGAGAGGATATGTATAATTTAGCACCAATCTACCACAAATGTGGAAAAAGTCATTAAAATGTAATCTATGGAAGGTTTATTTTAGATGATAAAAGATAAATTATTTTCTATTTAATGATAGAGAATAAGAAATCATATTCCTAGTATGAAAGTTGTAATTTTCCCGTTTCCCACTAGAGGAAGCAATAGTATTACTCTTACCATTTGGTGGATAAAAAACAGCATAGTCTTCTAATCCTAGTTTTCCTATAAAAGAAAAGAGTTTCAATATGATTAAGTAAAATAAATTACAAAATCAACTTATTATGTGAGTGTACCAATAATTAATGGAATTTTAAAAATGGGCCTAATTTTATTTCATTTCATGATATGGAATTAATTTGAAAATATGCCAGTCAATCTTCTGACATTAGCAAATCCTTTCAGAATTAAAATCAGGAATATAAAAAACAATGCTTTCAAACTCCTTAAGTACTCAAAAAGAATATGTTTATAAGCTTAAAACTGTCTTGCTAAATAGAAATAATTCTAACCTAATCATTAAAGTCCTAAGCTTTGCAGCATCTCATTAGTTTATATTTTTATAAAATGTGCTAAAAAGCTAAAAATCAAATGTCTTTAATTATATGGTGGTCATATTTTCTGAGTCCTAAGAGAGTTTATATGATCAGAAAATACGAATAAATATTTGAAATCAGAATTGTCCTAGAAAAGTATATTTGCTGTAATCAAATGTTTAACAGAATTTTAAGAAGTTTCCTCTCAAAGGTTTCAAGGTTCACAGTTTTCCCCTCTTCCAGCAAATATCATTTTTCCTTTTTTCTTTCTTTTTTGTGGACATCCTGAGGATCAGTCCCAGGGTCTTGTGCATGTTAGGCAGGTACTCTACCTCTGAGCTATATATAGTCCTCACCCATACCACCAAATATCTTAAGTAGCTTTTACCTTGATAGTTTTTCTAACACCTTTGAGTTTAGTGAAGTGATTCATTCTTATACTGGGTTTTAAAGCAAAATTTTTAATTAAAAAACTTTTTTATTCTTGTTGGGGTTTAGTATCTCAATCATGTGATTTATATTCTAGACTAAACCATGAAACTGTAAACTATGTTTGCAAACTTTTAAAAACAGGCTCCAAATTTTTAGAGTCTCAGAGTAGAGAGAAATTGATGATAGGGTGGTAGACATAGTGAGATGCATGGTAGTTCTTCAAGGACCTGTGATTTTTGGGGTGAAGGAATGAGAAGCCTTCCATATGCAGGTACTAAATGGAGGCTAGAATGAATATGGCATATTGTGTAAGGAAGGAAAGTCAGCTACGTTAATACTGTATGAACTATGGAGGGTCTTAAAATCATTGTTGATCCCATGTGATAATCAGTTTTTTTTTAAATATGTTTCTATTCACTCATTTTAGAAGCCCTAAGTTAGAAGCCCTAAGTTGACTGCAACACAAGCCAATGTGATCTGATCTAGGGTAGGAGTTAGAACTATCAGGCAGGTAGGTCAGACCAGGCAAATACATTAGAAAGGGTTTCTTTCTTCAGGGAAGCAGCAGCAGGACCATACACAATAGGGTAATGAGCATTCAGTTCTGGGTGTTCACCACTTAATAAAAAGGAAACATTTTAAAATTAATGTTTAGAACATTTTGGGAGCAGGAACACAGAAGGTTAAAAAAAACTAAAAGAGAAATAAATTCTTAGTGATAAACTCATAATTATAAAGGAAAAGAGAAATCAACAGATATGACAAAAGCAGCAAAAGAAGAGTCAGCAAACAGGAGAGACAAAAATGGTATCCTGAAATGCTACTTCAGGGAACCATGGAACTGTGATTTGTAATTGTTGCTTAGGCACTGATGAAAGAGTAAAAGAAGTGAAAGGATGGTTACTTGATCTAAGAGAAAGCTGAAGTGATTTACAATTTACAACTTGGCAACCCAAATTTAAGATATAAAATAGACAAACATTCTTGGCATGATTACATAGTCTTCAATAATACCTGCTTAATATTTTGCTGAAATATTACCTCTTATGTAAGATTTCGGTGGTGAAGCACTGTTGTATGCAAAGTGACTGAGTACAGAAGTATCCCGGGAAAAACAAAGTAATACCTGGATATAAAATTGGAAAAAACAAGCAATTAAGCATTTATGAAATCAGATAATTCATTACTATTTCCTAGTTGGAAGGCATTGAAAGGGACGCAGGGGGGATTCCAAGATGGCGGCTAGAGGTAGGAAGCAGAAAGCATGCCTCCTATAGTGAAATCTTGGAGAGACGCTGGAGACACACTTTGCAGGCAAAACCACTGAGAAAAGGCAAAACTTTGACCCCTCCACACCTCCAGCCAGCGCAGAGAATCTCCACCTCACGTAAAACGGAGAAACAAGGAGGGCCCCCGGGGCCCCAGTCGCCTGCACCCAGACGGCTTGGGAAGATGCGGACAAGGTGAGCTTCACAGTGCTGTGGTTCCCCCACAGACAACCCTGGGCCAGAGCAGCATAGCCCCCTGGACAGACCGGCCCCCACCCAGGGAAAAAAGAGAAACTGACTAATAAGCAATAAGAACAATAAAGACATGCAGGAAAGAGGGTGGGGCACCCTGAGCGCCAAAGATTGGGGGAAGGGAATCCTTCCCGGAACTGTAAATAAACAAGCCGGGCGGGCCGGAGAGGCTCCGGCGGGAGCAGGGACATGCGCCCAGCAACCAGGAGCGGGAAAGCTTGTGAAAGTGGCAATGGGAGGAAAACTGCACAGGAGAGGGGGGTAAGACCCACTTCCCACATGAACTGTAAATAAACACGCAGGCCTGAGAAAGCAAGTGCAGTGTCACCTCCCCCAGTGTGCTTGGAAAGGGGAATGTTTGTAGCAGAGGCTCACGCATAGGAGAACTCTGAGTAAAGAAAACCTGCAGGGCCAGGTGAGCACTAAACTCACCCCTGAGATCTGCATAAATAACCCGCCAGCAACAGCAGGCTGACAGCAGTGGGCAGGCAAGCCACAGCCACAGATACCATTCTCAGAACTGTCTCCAGACTCTTTTTTTTCTTTTTCTCCCTACCTTTGATGAGAGAACAACCGAATTACACCTGCATGCTGAAAAACTTACTGAAACTGTATTGCATTTGAACGTGGGACACTTGGTGGGGTTTGTGTGTGTGTGTGTGTGTAGTTTTGTTCTACTTTATGCGTCCCCTTTGATGAGACAACTACAGAACAACATCTGAGGCACCATCTCCAGGATTGGAGACTGAGATGGACACCCAAATTATTAAGACTGAAACTTCATTGCATTTGAACTTGGAGGTTTTTTGGTTTTTTGGGTTTTTAAAAAATTTTCTATTTTTCATTTTATTTTAATTTATTTTTATATATAGATATTTCTTTCATTTACTTATTTTTATTCTTATCTTTATTTTTTTATTTTTATTTTCAATCCTCTGTCTCTGTAATGTCTGTTCAGCTTACTGTCGATTGGTACACTAAAGCTCCCTGTTTATACCTTTGAAACCTTCTTGTCTGATTCCTTGTTCTGTTTTCTCCTTCTTATCTGTTTATTTGTTCTTCCCTTTTCTTTAACTTCTTGCTTTCCATCTCCGCTCACCCTTCCATTCTAAATATTACCATTGTTATTATTACAAGCTAGAAAATACTTAATTGCACACAGTAGAGGGACAGTAACAACACCAAAGACAATGACGGGAAGACAGAAAAAACAGGGAAACCAGTTTCCCCACAGCAAAAAATTAGTACAGGAACCAGAGGGGAATGAAGAAAACAGATACTCAGATCCAGACTCCAACAAAATGAAGATAAACTAGGCTAAAAGACCCAATGAAGCCCACAAGAATAATTTAAAAGAGATGGATGCAGTGCCATGCCTTGCAGATGCCCTCTGTAGGAATGCCTACATTTAGTGTTAAAAGTTGAATGCCAACTGTTGATGGCCTAAGTTTTCACAAAGATTTCTCAGTGTTTGCCACCAAACTTTGAACAACAGAAGAAAATGCAAGTGACTAACTATGAGTTGATTTTCTTACGCTTTATCTGGAAATAAGTTCCTGAGAGAAATTTAACAGATGAGAAAGGTTTAGGGCCAACCCTAGGTAGCCACAATGGCATAGAACAATTTGGGGAATGCAGAAAACTGGAATCAGACTCATTCTGGAGTGACAGACCGTTGGGCCTGCCAGGGGTGGACAACTCATGGTATTGAGAAGGGATGGCGGCAGCGGTAGAACAAGTGCTTGCCCAATACAAGGTAGAAGCTGGTTTTCCTGATCAGCAGATAAAATGTAGCAACTCTGTCTGGAGGGGAAATAGGGCCAAATCAGGAATCAAGGATGTTCATAGGAGAAACTAGTTGCTGACTATAGTCTGGAATTTCGGGCAGGGTTCCAATCCCTAGGAAAGAAATTAGTGACAGCGAATCTGAGTCTTGGTATCAGAAGACCTGGGATTCTAAAGATGTTACTAAAAAAGAAAAAGAAGAGAAAAAGAAAAAAGAAAAGAAAAGAAAGAATTTGGACAACTGGAAAAGGCAGAAAAGGGGTTTGTCAGACACAGATTAAGGACTGAATTTGTATCACAGTGAATGGAGAAGGGACCTTTTGTGTCTAAGACATAGAAAGGGGCCCCGCTTTGGTTAAAATGAGATGGAGACTGGCCATTAGTCAACCTTAGTAGTATAATGTGTGCCAACTGCTGTCACCAATTTGTTTCTATTATGCTTTAAAAGACTACTCAAGCAGTGTTCTCATACACATACATTTTTCAAATGAAAGGATTATACATACAGTTTTACAACCTATTTTCTCTAATATTATAAAAATAACATTTTCTATGTACATTTTCATGTTGCAGAATATTCCACTGTATGGATGAACAATTATTTATTTAACCTGCCTTATTATTGAACACTTAATTTTTTTCACTTTTCCGCTTTCCCAATCATTGGTCAAATGCGATGGGAATTATTGATGTAAGTCTTTCTCTCTTTTTTTGGCAGTACTGGGGTTTGAACCCAAGTCCTCAAGCTTGCTAGGTAAACATGCTACTACCACTTGAGCTATGCCTTCCACTCTTTTGTTCTTTATTTTGTTTTTGAGACAGGATCTCTGTAACTTTGAACTTGTGATTCGCCTTCCTCTGCTTCTTGAATACCTGGCATTACAGAAGTGTATCACCATGCCTGGCTACATTTAAAAACTTTTAATACACATTGCCAAGTTGGCCTCCAGAAACCCAGGCATTTTTCAAGGTTTTTGTTGTAGTTTGCATGTTAACATTGCAATAGTAAGTTAGTGCACATTTCTCTTTTACCAAAACAGGTTATCATCATCGTATAGTTTAAAAAACTCAGTAGCTTGCTTTAATTTACGATGCTTTAATTACTAATTAGTTGAACACTTCAATTTTCATTTTTTGTTATTTTCTGGCTCATCATTTTAGCTCATTTGAAAATGGTGTCTTTAAAACTATTGTTTAAAATGTTCACATATTAAGGATTCTCATTTTTAGCATAAATACATACACTTTCAGGCTACACACACACACACATGCCCATGTGCATATAGAATTGGGTGTTGGGATGGAACCCAGGGCCTCCTGCATGCTGAGCACACACTGTACCCCAAGTCTACATTTGCAAATGTTTTCAAATAATTTTAAGATTATTTTGGTCATAGACATATTTTTTGATTTTTATATGCTATACTTTCTTTCATGCTTAGAAATTAAACCCTCTCCATGTTTATATTCAACATACATTCATTTAATTTATAAAAGCCATTGGTGCTGTTAATCAAATATTTCTAGTTTTTCCCCTTTGGGAACATATTTCAGCTTGTCTTTTTTGGCCACATTGGTGTTAGGTATGGCAGTATGACTTGGTCTTTACTCAATGAAATGGATATGTGTCACTTGAGAAATTCCAAACAGAAGCTTCAAGAACCACAGCTTATTAATCAGACTCCTTTTTTCATGATAAATATCAGTGTTCTAGACAGTGGTTACTCCATCAGCCTGGGTTCTGTAGTGAGAATGACACAGAGCTTAGTCCTCTTCCTATCTAGGATGGATATGATCATGAGCAAGAAACAAATCTTTAAGCTTCTGAGATTTTGAATTTATATATTTCTACAGTAAAATCTAGCCCAACTTTACTCAAATTCATATAGCATTCTACTGCATTCATTGTGTGGCAAAATCACCAACCCATCTGGAATTTATTTTGAAGGTAGCTAGTCTACTGGAGTTTGAATTTATGAAAATTTAAATGAAGGCAGAGTGTTTTTAAAATCCACTCTTGAATTATCATTTATTTCTCCAAACTGGGTTGAAGAAAAATGTAAAAACCTCACAAATTACAAGATGTTCATAGTATTTACTTAAAGTGACTGTCCAAGTGGTATTTGCCATTTCTTTGTGCTTTTCATTACATAAATAACTTGTATCTCAGAAACATTTACCACAAATATAATAACACATTAGCATATTTAAGAAAACTTTAGGCCCCAGTTAATCTTTTGTAGCTATATGTAGATATTTTAGGTAAGATTCTGCTGTATCAACCATAGTTCACACTTAATATGTCCAATTTCTTATAACTCTTCTAAATATAGTAAATCCGTATCATGTATAACATCACCCCAATAAAATTTAATTTTTACTTAATTTGGAAGTAATGCAAGTTAAATTATCTAGGTAATTTGATTAAAATTGTCATCGTTTTTTACAATTACATATTCTAACAAGTTTACAATTAAGTTGTCATTTTGTTACAGCTTGAAAAATTAGAATTTCAGCAGTTAAAACAACTTACACTAGTAGGTAACAGCACTTTGCTTATATCCAACAGTTGTATACCAGTACAACTGCCTAACATGCCACCTCTGGCATGATCACCTTACAATCACCAATTTTCTCCTTGGAGCAGTCTCAGGTATCTTGTCTTCTTTAAGGCAACAGGGCCTGTAGGGACATATATTTAAACACAAAGCTTCTTCTGAAATTACTGTGCTCCCCTAGTCTGCTAAACTAAGGGAAGGTTAATTCAAATTTTTCTTTAAGAATTATTTTTCCATTAGCTAGCATTTGTTGCCCTTAACGCAGAGAAACTAAAGCAGATACCTTAAAAGCAACTGAGGCCAATAGGAAAAGGGGACCAGGAACTACAGAAAAGGTTAGATCAAAAAGAATTAACCTAGAAGGTAACATCCACGCACAGGAAATTAATGTGAGTCAACTCCCTGTTTGGCTATCCTTATCTCAACCAGCAAAAACACTTGTTCCTTCCTATTATTGCTTATATTCTCTCTTCAACAAAATTAGAGATAAGGGCAAAATAGTTTCTGCTGGATATTGAGGGGGTAGGGGGGAGAGGGAGGGAGTGGAGAGGGTGGTAAGGGAGGGGGTGGGGGCAGGGGGGAGAAATGACTCAAGCCTTGTATGCACATATGAATAATAAAACAATAAAAAAAGAAAAAAAAAGAATTATTTTTCCCTCTAAGGCAATGACAGAAAGATATAAGTATATATGTTTTGCATTATTTTACTTGTATTTATTGCATTCTTTTTTTATTTATACTAGCTTATTTTACTGCTGTAATAAATTACCTCAAACTTAGTGCTCAAATATATTTTTTATAGTTCTGAAATGGGAAATTAAAAAATAAAGCACTTTATGAATTGAGCTCACTCATTTAGTTCTCTTTTCCTATAAAGACATGGAAATGCTAAAAGAAAACAAAGGATATAAATAATCAATTGAATATCCATCACATTTTCAATGCACATACCCTTTGGACAATTCTGTTCTATGTGTATGTCATGTCATGTAAAGACATCCATGTACGTGTGAAGTGACACAGAAAAAGGCTAATTATTTTGATATTTTCAGAAAAAGCGTAAGATTGCATATGGTTATTTTGGGGGGACTAATGGCATAAATTCAAAATAAAATAGTATAAGTTTTTAAAAGAATGAAGCAACTATATTCATCATGGAAATTGTTCTATAGTTTTCTTTGTGTGTGTGTGTGTTCTTACCAGCTTTCGGTATCAGGATAATACTAGCTTTACAGAATGACTTTTGAAGTGTTCCTTCCCTTTCTATTTTATGGAACAGTTTGTGGAGCATTGGTGTTAGTTCTTTAAATGTCTGGTGGAATTCATCAATAAAAGGCTGGATGTGTTGGAGCAAGCCTGTAATCTCAGCTGCTCAGGAGGTAGATTGAGAGGATGGCAATTTGAGGCCAGTCCAGGCAAAATGTTAGTGAGACCCTATCTTAATAAACAAGCTGGACATATTGGTACATGACTATAATCTCAAGTACACAGGAAGACAGTGGTCTGAGGACCCTATCCAAAAAAATAACGAAAAGAAAACAGGGCCGAGAACATCACTCACGTAGTTTGGTACTTGCCTAGTATGTTTGAGGCCCTGAATTTAAACTCCAGTACTGAAAAGAAAAACACAAAAACTAAGAATTCAGCTGTGAATCCATCTGATCCTGGGATTTTCATTTTTGGGAGATTCTTTATTACTGCTTCAATCACATTGTTTGTTAAAAGTCTGTTTAGGTTGCTTATATTCTCTTGGTTCAATTTTGGTCAGTCATCTATGTCTAGAAATTTACTCATTTCTTTATATTTTTCAATTTATTGTAATGTAAATTTTCAAAATATTTCCTAATGGTTCTTTGGATTTCAGTGATATCTGTTGTATTATCCCCCTTTTCATCTCCAATTGTATTGAGTCTTTTTTCCTACATTTTATTTATTTTTAATTTTTTAAATGATAGAATACTATACACACATAATCATCTTTTTAAAATCATCAAGAGGTACATGAAAATATATTTGCAATATATAAAATAAGAGCAAGTTAAAGAAAAAGTCTAGTCTCGTTTTTAACAAAAGCATATACATAGATGACAGTCTGGAAAGCTTATGTCTGACTAGTGGGAGATCACATGAGTTTTTCTGATTTTCTGTAACAGTGTGCATAAGTTCTATCTTTAAAAATGCCACAACAAGCTCATGGAGTAGATCCTGAAACAAGAATTTGCATGCTAGTATTTATTTTGTTTGATGGTACAGAAGTTTGAACTCAGAGCCTTACACTTGCTAGGCAGGTGCTCTACCACTTGAGCAACTCTGCCAGCTTTTTTTTGTATTGGGTATTTTCTTACTTTTTTTTTTTTTAATTGTTGTGCTGGGTGGGGGCTTTTCTCTTTTTTGTGGTTAGTTTGGCTATAGTTTGTCAATCTTGTTTATCTTTTCAAAGCACCAACTTTTTGTTTTTTCAGTCAATACTTCACTGATTTTTGCCCTAATCTTTTTCATTTCTCTCCACCTAATATTTTGGGTTTCGTTTACTCTTATTTTTCTAAGAGCTTGAGGTGTATCATCAGCTTATTTATTTGTATCTCTATTATTTTTAATGTAGGCACTCATAGCTATAAACTTCTCACTTAGAATTGCCTTCTTACATCCCCAAGGTTCTTGTAAGTTGTGTTTTCATTTTAATTTGATTCTAGGAATCTAAAAAATTCATCCCTGATTTCTTCAGTGACCTACTGAGCAGTCAGTCACAAACACATTATTCAATCTCCATGTGTTCACTTAGTTTCTCTTGCTATTGACTTCTAACTTTATTCTATTAGGATCTGGTGAGATTCACGAAATTGTTTCCATTTTTTTCTGTATTTGCTAAGACTTGCATTATGGCTTAAAATGTGGTCTGTCGTGGAGAAAATTCCATGGGCTGCTGAGAGGAATGTGTATTTCACAGATTTTTGGGTGGAAAAATCTGTAGATGTGTGTTAAGTCTATTTGATCTACAGTACAGTTTAACTCTGAAATTTCTTTGCTGACACCTTTTTTTTTTTTCTGGATAATCATTGAGAGGCCAGGTACTGAAGTCACACTCTGTCATCGTATCAGACCTGTCTGTCCCTTTATGTTCAGTAGTGCTTGATTCATGAAATTGGGTGCACCAGTATTCAGTGCACATAAATGTATAATTTTATATCTTCTCAATGAATTTTTCCCTTTGTTAATGTATAGTAACCTTCTTTATTGCTCCTGACTAATTTTGGCTTGATATGGTTTGTCAGATGAGTACAGCTATTCCTGCTTGCCTGCAAATTCCTTTTGCTTAGAATTTCATTTTCTATCCTTTTACTGAGTCTGAGGGCATCTTTGCCAGTGAAGTGGGCTTCTTGTAGACAGTTTTCTTGTAGACAGCATGATCTTGTTTTTCAATCCATCCAGTCAGTCTGCTTTTTTTTTTTTTTCAGTACTGGAGTTTGAACTCAGACCTGATTAGTGATGGGCTTTTTGAGGTAGGGTCTCGTGAACTATTTACCTGGATTGGCTTTGAACTGTGATCCTCCTGATCTCTGCCTCCTGAGTAGCTAGGATTATAGGCATGAGCCACTGGTGCCTGGTCAGTTCTGCACCTTTTAATTGGAGAGTTAAGTCTATTTATATTTAGGGTTGTTATTGAGAGGCATGTACTAATTTATCCCTTCTTTAGAAGTTTGCTGGTTTACTGAGTTAATAGTTTGACTCTTTCCTACTTTCTATTTGTTTAACTATTCTGCTAGTGAGACTTACTTTTTCCTGAGCTCTTGTGCTTGTATATATCTTTCTTCCTCTTCTGTATATAGGATTCCCTTAACAATCTTCTGCAATGCTTGCTTAATAGTCATGAATTGCTTTACTTTATGCTTATTATGAAAGGTATTTCTCCTTCAATTTTAAAGTAATTTTCCTGGACACAGAAGTCTTGCTTGGCAGTTATTTTGGTTCAGGGCTTGAAATACATCTGTAAATGCTCTCCTTGCCTTTAAGGCTTCTGCTGAGAGGCTTAATGCTATTCATATAGGTTTGCCCTTGTCTAATATACTTCTGTTGTATAAGGGTGTCTACTGATTGAACACATTTTAAAACTCAGAGATAATTCAAAACTTTCAACATTACTAAGCATTTGTAGGAATTCCATGCAAAATAAAAAGTAAATTTTAGAATACCTAGATGTAATCTATTATTTCTATGATATTTAGTGTTGTTGCCTATAAAAAGTAGGTAGCATTAACAGGAGGCACTCAGGAATGCTTGTAATATGGGACTGGATTTTCTTTGATAAGGGATTACTGGAGGTTTCCAAGTCAGTATGTGGATACAGTGATGGCAGATGCCATCTAATTTTGTAGTATAGTCAAAAATCCATTAAACAGGTTATAGCTGGAAGGGATATGGGGCCCAGAGCATAGGCAGAAAAACTAAATTTGTTTTATTATCATCATCAATAATTTTCCCCTAGAGTAGTTGTGTTGCTAGAAAGCTCTGCCAAAGGTAAGACTCAATTAAAGATAAGAAAACTTTCTTCTATCCTATTACACAGACACACACACACAAACACACACACACAGATGCACATGCATGTTTAAAAATATATAAAATTTTTCCCAGAGGAAGACAGAACTCGTTTTCTGATTATAGAAAACTACTTTCATTGCATACATACAATTATACAATTATATTATTAATTTAAATGAACTTTTAATAATTCAGGCTAATTATAAAACAAATAAAAAGTTTCACCATAGAAAGTGTTTATCTAGTACCTGACCATATGCAGAAAATTCAATTTTGTGTCATAATTATCCTTCAATTTATGTAATGGGAATAAAGATCCACATTAAAGCTTATTTGGGTAGATAAATGGATAAAAATATCATATATGCATATAGTGGAACATTATTTAGTTCATATAAAGAAGGAAATCTTGCTATGTGAGATAATATGGATGAACCTGAAGGATATTATGTTAATTGAAATAAGATGGGCACTGTGGTGCAAGCCTGTAATCCTAGCTATTTGGGAGGTAGAGATTGGGGTCAGTCTGGGCAAAAGGCTTGCCAGATTCCATCTTAACCAAAGGCTGGATGTGATGGCAACCCCTGTCATCCCAGGTCCATGGGGAAGGACAAATAGGAAGATTGCATTCCAGGCCAGCCTGGGCATAAACATGAGACCCTATCTCAAAAAACAATGCAAAAAGGGCTGGCAGAGTGGCAGAGTGGTAGAATCCAAAAAGACACAAACAAACAAAAAGAAATAAGCCTGTCACAGAAGAGCAGAGAGTTGGCATGATTCTAAAATAGTCAGCCACAACACTATTCACAATAGCCAAGTTATGGAAACAGCCAAGATGTCCCAGCACTGACGAATGGATTAAGAAAATGTGGTATCTATACACAATGGAATTTTATGCAGCCATGAAGAAGAACGAAATGTTATCATTCGCTGGTAAATGGATGGAATTGGAGAACATCATTCTGAGTGAGGTTAGCCTGGCTCAAAAGACCAAAAATCGTATGTTCTCCCTCATATGTGGACATTAGATCAAGGGCAAACACAACAAGGGGATTGGACTATGAGCACATGATAAAAGCGAGAGCACATAAGGGAGGGGTGAGGATAGGTAAGACACCTAAAAAACTAGCTAGCATTTGTTGCCCTTAACGCAGAGAAACTAAAGCAGATACCTTAAAGCAACTGAGGCCAATAGGAAAAGGGGACCAGGAACTAGAGAAAAGGTTAGATCAAAAAGAATTAACCTAGAAGGTAACACCCACACACAGGAAATCAATGTGAGTCAATGCCCTGTATAGCTATCCTTATCTCAACCAGCAAAACCCCTTGTTCCTTCCTATTATTGCTTCTACTCTCTCTACAACAAAATTAGAGATAAGGGCAAAATAGTTTCTGCTGGGTATTGAGGGGGGGAGTGGGAGGGGGCGGAGTGGGTGGTAAGGGAGGGGGTGGGGGCAGGGGGGAGAAATGAACCAAGCCTTGTATGCACACATGAATAATAAAAGAAAAATGAAAAAAAAAAAAAAAATAGTCAGCCACAAACACAAAGCAGCAAATATTGGAATGGTGGTTGCCAAGGGGTTGGAAGGGAGGGAGGGTGGGAGTTGCTATTCTGTGGGTTAACATTTCAGTTATGCAGGATAATTAAGTCCTGGAGATGATGTACCAATGCTGGTACTATACTTTACCAAAGAACCAAAACAACAGCAGTCATGAGACAATTGAAACCATTATGTAAAATCTAAAAATAATTTGAGTTAAATTATTTAGCTCAAATATGGGAATATGGTTAAAGCATACTTTTATAGTGCTCACTGTTGTCTCTGATATTAATTTAATATTAGGAGCTTCATATAAACACTTTAAAACAATTTCCAAATATTTTGTATGTTTAGTCCTGCTTCCTTAACTAGGATATAACCCCATCACAGGTAGTATCATTTATACATACTGTTAGGATCAATGAATATGTACTGATGATTTTTCTGCCTTTTCTCAGAAAATGCTTCTATTGATTGTAATTGGTTCTGTTGTCACTCATTCACTTATATATTTTCCTATGTATAAGTCACTTATGTGTGGAATATGCAAAAATGAATGGGACTTTAGGGGTTATTGCTGGCACTTTTTAGAGAAATTCTTACTGCTCTCATTTGAAATGGATACCCTCACTGAGTGTTCACCAAATGAGGCAAGCTCCTGTTGCCAACACCAAAGAGGCTTTGTAGTTGTAACTTAAAATTGGCAATCCTTTTCAGCCATCAAATGAGACAGACTTGTCAAGTTTACACTTCTAGCTACACACTGAAGTAGAATAGTCAGAGAGTATAATGTAATTATTGACTTTTGGTTGAGATAATTTGTGTTCATAATTTCGGTGTTGTAACAATTTTAGGTTCATGATAAAAATAACAGAGAATGCACCAAAAATTTAACAAGCTAGGTAAATTTTTCCAAGTAGTAGATTTTTGAGTTTATATGGTTTTGTTTATATCTTTTATTGTGTAACATTAACTAATCTGTTTTCCTTAGGAGTCCTCTCATAACAAAGGATCCATCACATTAAGAATTAAACTCTAAATGAAGTAAATCTAGAGCCCTGTAAAATGATAGTAAAACTTCAATCAGCCAATAATTGCTAATATTAAATTTTCAAAGAAATAAAATTTCTTCTCAATAATGAAAATATTAATTCCATCAATGAAAAAAGTATATGATGCTAAATAAATTATTCAGTATCTATAGTATACTAGACACTGGAATTAGCATTGAGGAAAACATTTATGGAATATATATGGGAGAGAGAATTATAAAATTACCAAATAAACTATAATAAGTACTATAAAGAAAAAGTATGAAAATTACTACATAGTATTTTTAAAGCACATCTTAGATGGCCATGATTTTGTTGTGTTTGTGTCTGGGCTAGGGCCTTGGGCAGGGACAGTGTGGCCAGCATTAAGAAGAGACACAAATAAGAAGGCCAGAATACTTTTTTAGTTGTAGTAAAGAAATGAAACAAATGATTCATAGACTAATATCAGTTAAACTACTGTGTCTTTGGGAGAGATTTCCTGCATAACAAATTGTGAAAACCTCAACAGATAGAATCCTAGCAATGAATAACTCTTGAGATAAAAGAACTTTAAAACTTGGGTTTAAAAAGAATAAAAGCAATATGTAATTAATACTTTCATTGAAAAACCTAATTGCTTTGTCTTATGTTAAATCACATAAATGACATGTGGGCTTTTTGTTTTTGGTTTTAGTTCTCACAAATACATAAAGTGTATAGTCTAAACCTTCATTTTTAACATGAACATGAAGATCCATCAAGGTCTGGTGAATTGCCCAGGATCACAAGACATATGAGGACAAAACTAGTGGCGCATGAGATTAAAAAATACCATTGAATTTTTTTTTTCAGCACTTTTGAGATTATCCAGTTGTTTTAACTTTTGACAGTTTGACTATGATGTGTCTAGATGTGGATGACTCTGTTTATCCTTTTTGGAGTTCAATGAGTCTCTTAAATGTGTAAGTTAATTTTTCCCATTAAATTTGGGGAGTGTTTAAGCCATCTTTTTTCCTTTCTCCTCTTGTTTGGACACTCCTATTATACATTGATGAGCATGATGGTGCTCTAAATTTCTCGAAGGCTTTGCTTATTTACCTATAAATCTGCCTTCCATATTCACTGTTCTTTTCTGCTTTTTCAAATACTCTGTTGAGCCCTTCCAGAAATTATTCATTCTAGTTATTAAATTTTTCAACTTTAGAATTTTCATTTGTAAATTTCCATCTCATTGTTGACCTTCTGTATTTGATGAAAAAATTGTTACCATACCTTCCTTTGCTTCTTTAAGCATGGTTTCCTTTAATTCTTTGAATATGTTTACAATGGTTGCTTTGACGTTTGGGCTGTTAAGTGCAACACTGAGAAACTTCTCCAGGCAGCTGGGGCTTGTGGTTGCTCTTTGCTTATTTATTTAGTGACTTGGTTGGAATACTTTTATTGAAGTCTATGCCTCCAATAGTGTAAATCCTCTGATGTACATCAGAGGGTACAACTTCAGGCATATACATAATCACTTTAATGTCACTGATTTTACCAGGCTTTTTGACTATCTCCTGATCTTGATTAAACTTTATTATGCCTCTTTTGGTATCACAGTTAGATATTAGGTTCCACTAATTGCCATCTGATTATTCTACTGTTTACAACAATACTTAAATCTATAAATTTTATGTATAATCTGATAAGATTAAATTTGACTTCTTTGCAGAGGTTGTTTTTGAAGCTATCTTTGCGGTCTGTTCCTACCTCAATAAGATAGCTGTCTCTATCTTTGGTTGTCACTGGCAAACTAGCTGCTTATGGGTTAGCTTGCCACTCTCTTGGAGCTATCACCCTCCTCTTAATAGCTTAGCAATAAAACCACCATTGTTTTAGAGAGCCACATTAGGTTGAAACTTCACTACTCTCCACATAAAGTTAGTTCTTTGAGGAGGGCTGCAGAGCTCCTGTTATGACTAACCTGCCTCTTCCATACACATCAGACAAAATCTGTCACTGCTGTGGAGCTTCTCCTGGAATGACACTTCTGTTTTATGAGAAAAGCACTGGGTACCAGCAGTAGCCTGGTCATCTTAGTTTGTGTCAAGATGAGCAAGCTGGGTTGAGGGCAGTCAAGGTCTTAGCATTCTTGGCCTGTTAGAACAACAAAGCCCTTGGGCAAGGTCTCTGCCCTATGAAAAGGGAGCTCCTAATGAGCTGTTGGCACTCATTTGGACTTCAGCATCTGCAATGCAGAGCTGAAGAGGATGGAGAAATAACTGACCATCTATCCTTCTCGTGGAGAGACAGTAGCCCTTGTCTAGAAGCTGGAAAAAGGAAGCCCCATCTTCTTGGCCACACTCAGCTGAACTGAAGTTCTATCATGCTGATCTGGGGGTGAGGGGAAGTAAAAATGGTTATGAATTAAGCACCACAAATGGATTTTATTGATATTTAATAGGTTTTCTTGAATAAACAGTTTTTCATTTATAGTCCTAAGGTTGTGGTATAACCTTAGGATAGCTTCCAGAGACTTTAAATGTGTTGTTTGTTAAAATACAGTGTTCATTAGTTACAGTTTTTCTATTGGGAATAGTTTTGTGGGGTTCTTTATGTCATCATTCCAGAAGTGATTCAGTATTTCTAAAGTATAGAGGTATCAGTGAGCCAGTATTATTATATAAATGAAGCATTAACTGTAGATATTCAAAAACTTTACTGAGTACTAAAAACCATGCATAGTACTACATAAGCAAATATATTTTCAGAAGATTTTTGTATTTGTTTTTCAACTTTTAATTAATAACTAACTTTATCTTAAAGAATGGAATTTTAAATCTTCACTATTTTTTAAATAAAAAATTTAATTATACACTAGATATCATTCAATCTGTCAAAATTGTTTCTAGAGTTCAATTTTAATTTCATAAATAAATTTTATAAGGTCTTTATATGTCAGCTTTTAGAATGTCTGATTAATTAAATCTTTTGAAAAATTCCTATTTTACTTTTTCTTCTCTTTCACATATATACACACCACCAATACCACTACCAAATAAGACATGTTCATCCAAACAGCTAGTACTGATATACATTTGATCACACAGAAACTGCAGAATGGAATCTGGATGTTCCTCCATGAAATTTACATTGACATTTACTCAAAATCAAATTATTACTAGGTATGTATAATTCTTTAAAAAAAGAATGCCATCCAGGCAATTTTATATAAATTACCTATATTCTATTTTTGATAATTGATTTTATTTTAGTAGATTTGAAAAGACCTAGGTAAGGCTCAAAATGTCTGCCAAAATACCACTCTTGGGGATATACCCAAAAGAATATGACACAGGTTACTCCAGAGGCACCTGCACACCCATGTTTATTGCGGCACTATTCACAATAGCCAAGTTAAGGAAACAGCCAAGATGCCCCACCACTGACGAATGAATTAAGAAAATGTGGTATCTATACACAATGGAATTTTATGCAGCCATGAAGAAGAACGAAATGTTATCATTTGCTGGTAAATGAATGGAATTGGAGAACATCATTCTGAGTGAGGTTAGCCTGGCCCAAAAGACCAAAAATCATATGTTCTCCCTCATATATGGACATTAGATCAAGGGCAAACACAACAATGGGATTGGACTTTGAGCACATGATAAAAGTGAGAGCACACAAGGGAGGGGTGAGGATAGGTAAGACACCTAAAAAATTAGCTAGCATTTGTTGCCCTTAACGCAGAGAAACTAAAGCAGATACCTTAAAAGCAACTGAGGCCAATAGGAAAAGGGGACCAGGAACTAGAGAAAAGGTGAGATCAAAAAGAATTAACCTAGAAGGTAACACCCACTCACAGGAAATCAATATGAGTCAATGCCCTGTATAGCTATCCTTATCTCAACCAGCAAAAACCCTTGTTCCTTCCTATTATTGCTTATACTCTCTCTACAACAAATTAGAAATAAGGGCAAAATAGTTTCTGCTGGGTATTGAGGGGTGTGGGGGAGAGGGAGGGGGCGGAGTGGGTGGTAAGGGGGTGGGGGCAGGGGGGAGAAATGACCCAAGCCTTGTATGCACATATGAATAATAAAAGAGAAAAAAAAAAGTCTGCCAAAACAGTATATAAAATGGCCAACCAGTAATCATAATACTACAAACTTATTTCAAAACACTTATTTATTTATTCAGTATTTTAATAAAAAAGCATCATGTAAAATGCTTTCTCTAAACATCTTGGGATGGCTCAGATATGAATTTGATAGGCCAGAAACAAAAGTAGAAAACTTACCTGCTAATGTCTCTAGGTTTTAGGATATATACCATATATGAAAAGGGAGAACAGTCCAAAAATTCATTTGGGAACTTTTATCCTCCAACCTTATTCTTCAGTGAGAATAAAATTTAACCTTATGCCAAACATAAGATGCTTAATCTGACAAACATGGATTGGGCTTCAGAAGGGTTTAGTTAGCAATAGAGCTATCTCTCCTAAAGTATCATAATTTAGGGAACTTAAAACAAAAACATACATCTCAATTTTTAATCTTACCTGATATAAATAATCTTCAAATACAAAATAATAATCATCATTGCTTGCTGTCAACTTCACATCCTGTAATTGAAAGTAAAGAGTGCTGAAAAGAACACAAATGAATGCTGTAGTCCTAAAGAATGTTTAGAAAGAATACTGCAATGAATTTATTACTTCATGTATGATTACCAAAACTTCTCATTACATTTTACCCCTGATATGTACTTACTTGACAAATCTATATAACACATTATTTGATCTCTAATTCCTAATTTCTAATGAAACTTTTAAAGGTTTCATTAATAACTATTAGATATTTCAATTTTATCTCCCTCAAATATGGTATTTATGTTTTCAAGTTGGAAAAGACAAGTGGATACATCATAACCAAGCAACCACCATAATAATCTGGCCCCAAATTATTGCTCCAAGTTCATTGTTCAAGTCCACAAACTTGCTCTTCCTTCAAAATACCAAATATCTTTCATGCCCTTGTGATTGCTCACTTGCAAGTCACCACCACCTTTTACTGGGAGGCTAGTAACATTGATTTTCTGCCTCATGAACTCAGTTTTTAAGGGATAGTTCATTGACTTCCCCTGGATAGAATTTTATTTTATTTATTTTATTTTTTCCTTTTTCTTTTATTATTCATATGTGCATACGAGGCTTGGTTCATTTCTCCCCCCTGCCCCCACCCCCTCCCTTACCACCCACTCCGCCCCCTCCCTCTCCCCCTCCCTCAATACCCAGCAGAAACTATTTTGCCCTTATTTCTAATTTTTTTGTAGAGAGAGTATAAGCAATAATAGGAAGGAACAAGGGTTTTTGCTGGTTGAGATAAGGATAGCTATACAGGGCATTGACTCACATTGATTTCCTGTGCGTGTGTGTTACCTTCTAGGTTAATTCTTCTTGAACTAACCTTTTCTCTAGTTCCTGTTCCCCTTTTCCTATTGGCCTCAGCTTTTAAGGTATCTGCTTTAGTTTCTCTGCGTTGAGGGCAACCAATGCTAGCTAATTTTTTAGGTGTCTTACCTATCCTCACCCCTCCCTTAGTTCCTTCCTTTAAATATAACTGTATTCTTCTCTCCAAGCTGGAGACTAGTTTAAAATTTTCTTCTCTCCATACAAGACTTTATGCTCTTTAAGCCCCAATGTCTTGTGTTTTGTTTTGTTTTTAAATATAGTTAACACAAGTGCAATGCCTAGCACCTATTATGTAACCAGTATGTTTAATGAATGAATGAAAAATAATAATCATAAAATTATTAACAGAATTTAATTATAGTTTCCTGTGATGGAACACATCACTATATAGGTACCCCTCCCCAGTAACAAACAAACAAAAGCCTGAAAGAATAAACTAAGACATTTTTACTACCCATAGGATGCCTCTGAGTTGAAACCTCAGGCTTATGTGCTTCAGTGATAAAGAACATGGGCATTCCAAGAGATTTAACTAAGAGCTGAAATCTACTTCCGCTGCTCTGAACTATACAACTTTGGTTAATGATTCCAAACCTCAGTCTCTGATAAGGTTTGGATAAGTGGTCCCTAAAGGCTCATGTATTAAAGGCTTGGTCCCCAGGTCATAGTTCTGTTGGGCAGTATTAGCACCTTTAAGAGGCGTGGCCTTGTGGAAGGAGGTCCAGTCATTCGGGGTGTTCCACTGATGGGGATATTGGGAACCTGGTCCCTTCCTGTCTCTCCATAAGGCAAATAACCTTGCTCCACCACTCCTGCCACAAGGAACTACTTCAGCCCAGGTCCAAAATCAACAAAGCCAACAAGAGACCATGGACTAAAAGAAACCATGAGTCAAAATAAACCTTCCACCTTAAAAGTGGATTATCTCAGGTATTTTGTCAGAGTAATGAAAAGCTGACTAAACTACCTACTTCAGAAAGTGTGAGTAAATGCTTAGGATAGTATCAGATACAAAGCAGGTACCCAAAAATTATTTTAAAAATTAACCAAAAGTCCTTTTACTTATAGTAATCTTCATCTGTTTATATGTATTTAAATATAGAACTTGAACCTTACTAGTATGAAAACATTCCAGACCTAAAGGATACCATACTGATGGGCTGGGATTAAGTATACAAATATCAGAAGCCAAATATATCTCACTGGTGAGTAAAATACATAGTAAAAATATGGGAAGAATTACAAAAAAAAAATTGTAGAAATCCATGATAGTATAGTTGAAACTTCCTATAATACCCAACAGGGCTTTTGAGCAAAGCAGCAATCAGGGGTAGATGGAATGAGTAATGAATGTCCCTGGAAGTGATAAATGTGTGCCAAGTCTGAAAAACTTGAAGCAACAGACTAAGGACAAAGAATAAGGAGGCCGGTCTTCTAAATTAGAAGGAAACAAACACGGCAAAGGCAGAGATTGTGCATTCTCAACAGAGGAGGTGTTCATCTATGAGGATGAAAACTGGTTCTTGGGAACCAAAATGTTTTACATGTTACAATAGCATATGGCTCCAAAGCTCATCTTATCCAAAAAAATCTTGCTCTTTGTATTTAATTTTCATTAGAAATTAATTATCCTCCTCAGGGTGTGATAATGTGGAAAAGTTAAGACACACTCATATAAATTATCAGGTCATAGTAAATATTGGAAAACTGTAGGTGTGGATACAAAGGAAGTTGGGGAGGAGGGGAAATCCAGTTTAGTTAGAACCATTTAACTAATAATTTAGCTTAGAGAAGGTTTGATGATGTTCTGTATTTGGTTCTGCCCTGTATTACTCATTCCTTTAACCATTAAAGGAATTCTACCTTGTTTTCAGTTAGATTAAAATAAGTCTGTAAAAAGTAGGAGAATGATATCCATATAACATGGGCGTTGTGTTGTCTTAGATGGAATATTTCTTAAACATGGGCAGCCAGAGCAGCAAGTGTAGAATACAACCTTTAGCAGGAAAGGAAAAGTCTCAGATGCTGCATCACCATGAGCCCCATTTTCACTGGGGCTCCCTCTCCAGAGGGGCACCCCAGTCTGGCAACTCTTCAGGTGGGACACTGCTTGTGCCCATCTTTACAGTGCTCCCGTGGCCTAGATTGCTGCTTTTATTTCCATTTTAGCATTTCTATTTTATTACTTTTGTACATTTTAAATAACTCCTTGGAGAGGAAATTGCCTGAGCTGTCTGATTCTTCTCCTAACCCACCAATTATTGTTTTTGTTAGTATGCTGGTTACAAAGTTTCTAAGGTTTTGAGTGGTCTACTCCACCTATTTTTCCCATAAGTACTGTTATTTTTATGTTTGATCCTGCAGAATGGAAGTTTTTTGCCCAGGAAAAATGTATTTATCATTTAGAGTCTAAATGCTGGTCCCAGCTACTCTTGAGGTAGTTGTCAAGATTAATGATAATCTATATAAAATGTATGTAGCACCGTTAGGTACACAGTAAGCAGCCATCAGATGTTAGCAGCAATTGCTCTTAGTGGCCTGGGCCATCTTCTACTCAGACAAATTTTTGGGTCCTCAATGTGTAATCTTCTCCTTCCCACTTCTGAGAACGAGCAACAAGCATTCTACTCTTTGAATTTTCAAATTTAAAATATATGTCTTTTAAGCAGCCTAATTTTTAATCCAGAATTAGTCATATCCTATATCATGCTTAAAGTATCTACAACTTGACTCTTGATTGACAGATGCTCAGAGGCAAAACCTACATGCATCCCAATCACAAAGCAAAACCTGATGTATCCCTATCATAAAACTTGAGCTGTACTTGACTATGTATTCAGACACCAAAAGAAATTAAAAATGACTTCAATACAAAGACAATATACAAGTAAGCCTAAAGAATTATGAAATAAGACAAAATATTAGTCTTATTTTAATTTAATTTCATTTTTTTCCAAGTGATTTTTTAATTTCATTTGTGTGGCAAACTTAAATTTATAATGACAAGAAATGCTTATTCTCTTAACAAAAAAAGGGGAGGACCGAAACAATCATGAGGATAGCTTCACAGGAAAGAAGACAACATTAATACAGACTACAAACTTGGAACTACAACCTTAACTTTATATATACAATAATCACTTAAATAATTTTTTAAAATTTAATAGGTACCATTGTATATAGTACAGGTCCTGCATAATGAAATAAAACTCTCCATTTTAAATGATATCAATGAAATGGGAAAAAACTATGCATATTTTTACTTACTTTATATATTAAACTGTCCACCAAAAGGTCATGTTGTATCACATTGGTCTTAAGCTGCTCATAATACAAGACATCCTGAATTTAAAAGTAAAATGAATAAAAAGTTAAAGGTTATTAACATTCATAAGGGCAGATTCAAACTTTAATAAATAACAGTCATTAATTGCACTATAAACACTAAGAGGGTAGGACCTCTTTTACTTACTACTATAGCTCCATGGTTGACTAGCAGTAATAGATGTTCAAAACATGCCTATTCCCATCACTAAGATAACATTTAGCACTGGTGGGTATTTAATCCATACTAAATTAAGTATAACTTTAATAATAAACAGAGTACTTACTTATCAAGTAGGTACTAGGCATCATGTACTGTTTTACTCATTATACATGAGTTGACTCATTTAATCCCATACTAAGAGTGAAATCAGTAAGTGATTACTATTCCCATTTACATCTGAGTAGCTACAGCTGAGAGAGAAAATTAACTTGAAGGCAGCAAAGCTAGTAAGATTTGATTGCAGGAAATCTGATGCCAGAACCTGCAGAAACACCCAGAAAGATTACCCTATACTGCTTTTCTAATACCTACATTATTATAAAATAATCAGGTCAAATATAATAAACCACCTCTGGTAGTAAGAACAATTGTATAGCATATGAAATATGTCAGCTTTTTTGTATTAGGATATGATCTCATAATACCATAAAATCTGACTAATTTAATATAGAATAAGCAACAGAAAGAAGAGAAGAAAAAATGAAAAGGAGAGAATTAGAGAGGAAAGGATGGGGGGAGGGAGGGAAACAGAGAGAAGGGACTTGAGACTGTAATCAAGGTGAGCATCAAGTTAACAGCTGGTCAGGACATCAAGGATGAAGGAAGGGATCAAGTGGGTAGTAGCTGTGCTAAAGGGAGATGGAACGCCTTACTACTTCAGCTGACCTCTGTATTCCTCCGAATCCCTCCATTCATCTCTCAGGCACTTTACCCTGTCTCTGCCCTTATCTACAGGCTGCTTGGCTTCATAGTAAGCATGGATCCACAAACCTCTGTAGAAGACATTCCCTCAAACAAGAAGAGTTGTGGGATAGGCTCGTCTGTGACAGGAGGAAGATTTATTGAACTCAGCTGCCTTAGCAGGGTAATACCTTACCCTGTGTTTCCTGAAATTTGATTTGGTTACATCTTAAGATGTTTAATTCACGGTTCCCTGGTTTAAGTCAAAGTGACTTTTGCATTGATAATCTGGGCTATTTTTAGTCACTTTAAATTTTATTTTTAAAAAACCATTAATTAGTTCTCATGATTTTTTTGGTTTTTTTAGTTGAAGAAATACTGTTTTACCTTTTTATTTACCTTTCATCGTATCTATTGATTCCTTCTCTCTGGCTAGAATGCAAGGTCCTTAATGGTGGACAACGACCTTATTCAAATACCAATTCTTGCCAATTGGCAAAAGGTTATCTCTTCTTAAAAATAAGATTAACTAATATATGACCACTAAAATAAGAAAAATAATCTACAGCTGAATAAAGAAAAAGTCATCATCTTTTCTCTTTCCATTCCGTCTTCCTTAAGTAGTAAGGTGATTGTTGTTTTGTACTGTTCTGTGCTACTTGCAGCATTATTCCACTTTTCTCTATGCTTATATAAATATATAATCATGCCTGGAAGTTTTAGTTGTTTTTTTTTAACATGAAATGGAATCATACTATAGTTATTATTCAGATTCTCTAACCTAATGCTGTATCATGGGTTGTGCCTCTATGTTAGCAAATGTACACCTAGTTCATTCTTTTTAATAGCTACATATACCTTAATATTTTTGAAGCTGTGATACAGATGTATCACAATTTTTTAAACCATTCCTCTATGCATGGAAACTCAGATTGTTTCTAGTTGTTTGTCCCTACACATAACACTTCAGTAAAAATCTATATGCAGTATGGTTTGTTTCTATAGGATTAGTGGTCAAAGGTAGGAAAGACTGTGTGTATCTTAAGTTGGTCTAACGAGTGCCTGACAACTTTCAAAAATAATGTGAATTCAAATCCCAGCGAACAACACTAGAGTACATGTTACCTATGTCCTCACCTCTACTAACTCTCTCAAATGTGAACAATGATCTCTCACTGTTGTGTGACTTTGCACTCTCCCAGCCAACATTAAAGTTGAAGATCCTCTCATATATTTCCTGCCATCTGGGCTTCCACTTGAGAGGTCCGTATTTCATAATATGTACCCGTCTTTCAATTAGATTATCTCTTCATAATTTGTTGGACTTTGTTTTCAAGGAGGATTAATCCTTTGTCATTTGTGTTGCAAATACTTTTTCTTCAAAATAACATGCTTGAATTTTGTTTATGGCATATATTGGCAATTCCTTAAAAGTTCTTTACGGGCTTGAGTTTTCTTACTTGTTTTAGGAAAGATGCCAGTACCACATGTTGATGCACATATTCTCCTAAAATTGCTAATTTTTTCATTTAAATATTTATAATCTACCTGGAACGTACTCATATATCTGGTTATCAAAAGATTTTACTGTTTTCTTTCAGAAGAATAATCAATTATCATCATCATTTGTTTTAAAAAAACATGTATTACCAACTGAAATAAAATGCTAGACTGGAATCACTTAACAGTTTACCACTCTTTTTTTTTTTAATTGATTTGGTTATGTAGCAGAGAGGAGGACCAGAAAAAAAGCCAGACAGGCTGTGTTCTGATAATGAGACAGGGGGAAGGGATGGCAAAGCAGAGAGATAAAACTGAAAGAATTGAAACATGAAGAAAGTCACATAGCACTGGGGAAATGAAATAGCCAATGAAGTCACATGCAGCCATATGCAGGCTAAGCTTTGCTTTTGCTTCTGTAACCTGCTTGCAAGGGTATATAATGGGAGACCTCTTTGTTCTTGGAGCTCAGCCTTTAGACACAAGTCCACGAGGCAATTTTGCTTCCTGCTAAATTGTCTCAGTATTCTGTATCTCAGCTTGAGACTCCTGTAAAAGTTACTCTTAGACATTTAAGCTCCAAAGGAACTTTACAATAATTCTATACAGTTAAAAATAAAAGGGATTGCTTAAATATCTGTTTTGAAAAAACCTGTAAGTTTTGTGATATCAAGGTATTTCACCCAAGACTATGATTCAGATCTTAGCTGTGTGACCCTAGGCAAATTAACAAGCTTTTCTAGGCCTCAGTAAAATGATAACAATAGCACCTTCTTTGTAGGGTTGATGTCAGGAATAAATAAATTAATATTAGTAATGTGCTCAGAATAGTGCCTGGTACAAGGTGAATGCTATATAAAGATAGATTACTGTTCTATATCTTTTACAAAGTATTATACTTTTTCTTATATGGACCTTGTGCTTTTCCTGCTAAATTTACTCTGCAGATGTTTTACTGTTCCTGCTATTATGAATGAAGTATTTTGTCACTTTTATATTTCTAATTTGCATTGATAGTGTAAAGAAAAGAGTGGGTTTTATATTTTTATTTTATACCCATGTGTCATACCAAAATCTTTTATTAGTTATAATAATGGGTTTTTATCTCTTGGGATGTTTGGGTATACAATCGTAATCGCTGGCACAGAGGATGACTGTGGCTCTTCTCGGCATAAACCAACACATTTGCATGTCTCACAGCATTAGCGAGGACCTCAAAACTATGATGAATAATAATAATCACAGTATCACGACCTCATTCCTAATTCCATGAAAAGAACTTCAGCATTTCTGCCTAGTTTGTACAAATGTTAGTTTTAAAAATATTCTTATTATGTTTCAGCAGTTCCATTTAATTGAAAGATTTGACTAGAAGTGGCCGTTGAATTTTATCAAGCCCACTGGACAGCCACTGACATTTTTTATCCTTTAATCTGCTGATGTATGTGGTGCCAAGGCCAATGGTTGTGACACCTGACACTCGAGTGCTATCAGTGCGTACTGAGCCAATTCAGCAGCTGGGCTAGGCTCCCTCTCCCTCAGTGGTTCTCTGGGCTGCATGCTTGGTCAAAGAGGATAACCTTCCCTGTTGAAGGGGACAACCCTTCAGTTGAGAATTATTATTTACATATTTTAATAAACTATTTTACATTTTATTCAAGGACTTTTATATTCCCTCTATAAAACACAGAAAAATAAAGTAAGTCCTGCAGGCATCTGAAAAAATATTGCTTAGAAAACTTTTGATTATTTTACCATTTTATTTTAATTTGTTATTTAAATTTTTTTGTTTTACATATGTACTGGCAAAAAACACTAAAATAAAAGCTGGTATGGTGGCTCACCCAGTTACTTGGGAGGTTGTGATCAGGAGGATTGCAGTTCAAGGCCAGCCTGGGCAAAAGGTTAGCAAGACCCCTTATCAACAAATAAGCTGGAATGGTGGCACATGTACCTAGCCCCAGCTACAAGGGAGGCACATGTTGGAGGATCATGGCCTGAAGCTGGCCTGAGCAAAAAATGCAAGACCCTCTCTGAAAAAATAACTAAAGCAAAAAGGACTGAGATGTGGCTTAAGTAGCAGAGTGCTTGTCTAGCAGGTGCAAAGCTCTGAACTCAAACCCTAGTACCAAAAGAAAGAAAAGAAAAAGAAAGAAAGAGAAGTAAAAGCAATTAAAGGAAATATTTCTTGTAATATGTACTGAAAACATATTCATATCTGCATTATTACTTATGAATTATAAATGTCCACAGAGAATTTAATTTTAATTTCTATTCTAAATAACAATTTGTAATTGTATTTGTAATATTTTTATTACAAATTAATAACATGTTCTTCATGACCAGAACAAGAAAACTAATAAATATTTTAATAAGAGCAGTCATTAAAATACTAATTTTAGGATCAGATACTTACATAAAGAAATATATCTTTAAAATACTATGAATAGTATGGTGTACACATGCATGGAGTTATCACAATGGAACCCCCCTGTATTATTAATGTATGCTAATTAAAAATAAAATTTAAAAAAATCAAATAAATAAAAAATAAAATACTATGAATAAATTTTTTTAAAACCTGAAGAAAAATTTTATTGGTCCTATTGTTCAAAAGGGTCAATGAGCCCACAAATATAACTGAATCGGTTCAAATTCAGATGAATATTAAAGTATTATATAACAAATCAACAAATATGAAATGCTGGGTGATGGACTGAAAGAAACTGTGCCATTCTGGTTCAGTACCGCTCAGCTTTTAATAAAAATTTCAAAATTATATAACATCTACAAAAAATATCCCATCTGTCAAGTTTGATTATTTTAGATCCTCTCAGATAATAACTACAAAAAATATATTAGATTTTCTCAATGTATCTCTTTACTTTAATTTTAATATCAATTAAGATATGAAGGAAATTACAAGAACTTATTGATGTTAGCATATAACAAAGATATTTTATACATAAGAAATAATCGTCCAATTACGTATTTTTGTACTTTTCCTTAAGTTACTTTCTTGTATACTACATCATATAACTAAAATATTAAAACTATAGTATATTTTATTTTAAAATTTATTGGATATTTAATGCTATTAATAGGAAATAGAGATGTAGCAGGAACAAGCTGCTTGATTTCAGAGAACTTTAGGTGAAAGCAGGACTTTTGTTCTCAAGTGACATGGGCGTAAGTTTAGTTAGAGTTCTCAGAATACGAGTTAAGCTAATCCTTACTAGTGCCAAACACTGTGTGATATCGTTATTAACATGTGGCCAAAGTTTTATGCTTAAGGTCCCTTCGTTTATTTAAAACAAAATATTCACATGAACTTAACATTGTAAGTTTTCCAAACATAAGTACATAACTACTAAATTAGATTCAGTGAAAAATCATCATTTTTCCACTCAATTACAGTTCTTCAAGATCTGGAAACATCTGTTATACCAGCTATAGGCCTGGCTGCTGCCTTGGAGCAGTAGGAGGACATAGAGACCGCCTGTACCCCTACAAGGCCCTACTCACTTTTGTGAGTTGCTAAGGGTTGTCTCCTGAAGGATAAGGCACTATCCAAATGCTGTGGATAATGTCTATGACTTTAGACACATAATAATGCTAGTGACAAAAATCAATTTTCATTTCTTTCTAGAGGAAAAATAAAAATTAAAATTAAATCAGAAAATCTGAAATCTAGAAGGCACTTCTTTCCCCATTTACAAATGTGATTTGGGCCCAATTAATGGTGTTACCTGATGATTTAACTAGTTCTCCTACTTCCTGCTCTACACTACTTACGTTCAATAGTTTTTAGCATAAACGTAATGTTCTTTCTCTTCACAGTATATGGGATCAAGCCCAGGGCCATGGGCTTGCTAGGTGAGCACTCCACCACGGAGCCCCAGCCCCAGTCCTAACACTTCTTAGTGTAATGAGAAAACATGGATAAGAGAGTCAAAATTATAACATGGTTAAAATGGTTACAGTTGATAAGAAATTTTATATTAATATTTTACTTTTATACTATAAAATATGTAAGTATTTATAAAATTAAGTGATTAATAAAAGGAGCTTTTAGGAATATAGTATAAACTCCAGTGACACATAATATGTAAGAAGAATAAATTATGATAATAAAAAGTAATCTCTGAAAAACCACGTTCTAAATTTTTAGCATCAGAGGATATTCAAATTCAGTTCATATTTGATTTCTGTATTTTATGCTGATTTATACTATCTCCTTAATTTAAGAGAAAAGGAACTACATTCTCAGGAAATGAAGGAACTCACAGAACATCCATAATATTTTATGTTAATTGTTCACTAAACATTTACATGACTACCATTTCTCGATAAAATACAAGATACTGACATTATAGTTGGTGAAAGAAGAAAAAGGAAAGCCCTGTCTTCAGGTCCTCCCAGTCTAGAAAGTGAAACCAGACAAAATCAAAGTGCAGGTTTCTCTATCTTTAGGCCTCTGCCCAGGTTGTGATGGGAATAAAAGAAGAGTGTCTAACTGAGCAGTAATGGAGCCAGGCCAAGACAGGCTGGAGAGAAGAACATTAGAAAGTCTTCTTGGAAAAGGTGGTAGAACAAGACAAAAGGTGGAGAAAAGTGAGGGGCAGAAACAGACAATAAAGGCATTTATTTAATGGTCCTCTCTTGAGGACCACACACACGATGAAGGAAAAATTTCTTTTGGAACATATGATGGAGTTCTGTAGGAAATAGAAGCCTTAGGCTGAGATAAAGTTCGGGCTGAAAGCAAAGTTGAAGCCATTAGGAAATAGGTATCTTGTGGGTGAGACAGTTCAGAGAAAAGGCATAGAATGATGAAAAGATTAAAATGGGATTCAAAGATATAAGCTCAAAAAGGAAACAGATGCCACTAGAGTCCTGCAGAGGAACCCAAGGGGAGATAAAGATAGGAAAAAGGAGAAAAAAGAGCTAAGAAACAGAGTGAATTAAAATAAAGATCAAGAATATTTCGAGGAATTGTTTTCTGGACACTCCTCCAGGCCTTAGGACTGCATCTGATAGACTGAAAGAACTGCTTTACTAAGTCAAAATTCTTTAATATGGTAGTGTTTATTTGTCTTATTACGTTAGATAACTTGCTAAGAAGTAGTTCAATGCTCATGAGAATAGCCTTATTTAGGCAGGGGGATCTCAGTTCCAGGTCAACCCTGGCAAAAAATTATCTCAACAAATAAACTAGGCATAGTGGGTCATGTCTGTAATTCCAGCTATACAGGAGGCATGGATAGGAGGATCACAGTTTGAGGCTGACTCCGGGCAAAAGCATGAGACCTTATCCAAAAAAATACGTAAAGTATAAAGTGGGGGGCTGTCTTCGGGAAGTGGCTCAAATGGTAGAGCACCTGCCTAGAAAACATGAGGCCCTGAGTCCAAACTCCAGTACCAGAGAGAGACAGAGGCAGAGAGAACAGTCTTGTTTAATATCTGTTAATACTTGTATCATTAGGATTCGCTCCAAAAAATTAAATGAGGATGCATTCATTCAACAAATATTGCTGAACATCTTTTATGTGATAGCCACAGTGCTGACGATGGAGCGTGGTACAAATAAGAAAGTGAATAAATGTTTGTTGGATAAGTAAACACATGGTAAAGTTCTCATGTAAATGTTGAGTGGCAGGGAGGCTTTCTGAGAAGGTGGTGTCACAGACTTTGAGTGTAAGAGCCTGCAAGGTGAGGGGACAGGCAGATGGGAATAGGCAAAGAAGCTGAGATATCTGATTTCCATTTTAGAAAAAACAGGGTGGAGAGAGGATTTCTAGAGAGCAAGGCTGGAGGCAGGAAGACCAGGTTGTTTGAATTCAGGCAAGAGGTGATCATATTCTGAGATGGAGTACTAGACATGTGAATACAGAAACATTGTTGAATTTGAATGAATTTAGGAGTTAAATCAAGAAAAGATTATTAAGTAATACAATGTGAGATACAGGTAGAAAGAGAGTGAGGAATGACACCAAAGCCCTGGCTGTGGTACCTGTGGACAGTGGTATTGAGCAAAGAACTCAAGAAGGGTTTAGATGCCTTGCAGGCCCTGGCTCTTCAGACAATTGTATCTGAAGCTCAGGAATGAGATCCAAGATCTATGAATTTGAGGCAAGGCAGCTAAAGCTGTGGGAGTTGATGAGATTTGCCAAGGAAAGTGAGAATGAGAAGAAACAAACCATCAAGAACTCCAACTTAAGGTCTGGGGTGTAGCTAGCAGTAGAGCATTTGCTGAGCATGCATAAGACCCTGGGTTTGATCCCTGACACCAAACACACACACACACACACACACACACACACACACACACACACACACACACAATCTCTAAAGAAAATCTTAAATATTGATAATAGTCTGAGCTATTTTTAAATACCTGCAGCAAAGCATAGGAAAGTTTTCTGTTTTTAATTAGCAAACTGACAATAACAAGCACATTTAAAATATAATGTTCACTAAATATATTTTGACACACACTTAGAGGTGTATAGAAAATAAAATATATAAATGTAATCCTTTAAACTGATCACATATTTTCTTAAAAAGAAAAAAGAAATGCATTGAAAGTGCTAAATCAGTTAAACACTAGGAACTTAAGGAAAATATTACATCCAAGGGCATCTAAATAGAATTTTTGTTTTACAATAGGTTTAGATTTACTGACAACATTCAAAGATAGTACAATGAGTTGAAACAAGATTTTAAAGGATAGATTTATGGCAGTGAAATATTCTGTTATGTCTCTACTTCCTCAATTACAACTATAATTACATGTGCAGTTTAAGTGACTGAAAGTTAATTGAACAAAGTTTTAATCAAGTATTCTTGATGAAAAGCAAGTGTTGTTCCCCTTTCTCTTCCTCTCTTTATCTCTTTGTTGTGTCACCTACAACAACATTAGTTCATTAAAGTTACACTTCCAGAGCTGAAGTTATATGTAAGTGCTGAAAGGTATCCTAATCAATAAAATTAAGATTGGTTTTCTGAAAACATTAATTTCTATTTACAGTTAAATAGACTTGTCATTTTGCATTTAGAAAATTCAGATGGTTTTCTGCTCCAAAATTCAAGTATAAACCACCTTTGAACACTGTAATAAAAACTCTTTATCTGGGATTATTAGAGTATTTCTGGAAATATCCTAAATATGGTTTGAAAAAACAGCAATTCCTCTGCAAAGAGACAGCATTTGTTAATCTAACTCCTGAACTCCTGAAGTTGGCAGGTGAAGAAGAGTTACATTTTCTACAAGAGTTGATACACTTGCCCAGGTTATACTTAGATCTATTTTGCAAATAGTTACCACAGAAGATCAGCAATATCAGTTAGTCTAAAACTTCTCTGAAATGAACCACACGTTTTACTCTTTCAAAAAGGAAATGATTTTTTGACAATGCTGTTCACGGAAGGGGATTTAAACCATGCACATATACATACAATATATATGTACACACACGTATGTGCTATCCATTAAGAATACTCCAGGCAGAATCAATGTCTCAAGTAATTTTTCTTTATTAAATCATTATCTGTCTGTTGGTTATTTCCTTTCATATTCATTTAATTTCCTAAAATAAAATGCTCTTATATTTAGAAAAATAATATCCCTGTATAATCTGTCAAATTTTAGAACCATAAGAACAGTGCATCTTTGAAAGTTAATTGCAGGAACAAAAAATTCATTTACTCATTTCATTGTAAAATCTCAATTCTATCACACATCTTTATTGATTAAATTATCAGATTTCACTTCTCAAAAAAATTTTTTCTTTTTGATGGGACTGGGGTTTGAACTTAAGCCTTTGCACTTACAAACCAGGTGCTCTACCACTTGAACCACACCTCCTGTCCATTTTGCTCTGGTTATTTTGGAGATGGGGACTTGTGAACTATTTGCCCAGGCTGGCCTCGAGTTGTGATTCTCTCAATCTCAGCCTCCAAAAGTAGAATTTTGGCATGAGCCACCAAGTGACCAGCTTATTTTTTTTATTATTATATATAAAGGATCACACTATTTAATTAATTATTAATAACAAAAACTTTCATGTTAAGCATACTGATTAAATTATATGGTAAGTCTTATCTTAGTACCCTAAACTATGATTTTGAAAATAAAAAGGGGGTTACAGAACAGACTACTAAAATAAAACTTTGTCTACTTTGAATAAGTAGTCTGGAAAAATAAACATAAACAGCTGAAGTTTGACCCACCATTTTTTCTTCTTACCTCAGGTTGACTGGAAATATTCAAAATGAGAGCCCACAGCTCAGCTCTCAGTGCTGTGGGGCTTCCTTGTCTGACATACTGCTGAGCAGCAGCACTATCCTGTTCTGCTAGAACTATCAAAAAGTATATTAAAAGCTCATTAGAAAATTCATAATGGAAGAAACACCACTGAAGTCTGTAAGTCTCCTGGGAAGGAAGCTAACATTTAGTCTCTATATCTGACAGAATTATATCTGATATTTTTCTTCTTTTACTCTCTGGACTTTGACATGGCCCTATTTATAGTTCTAAAAGTCCCTCCAGTTCACACCCAGAGTGATAAAGTCTCACTCTATCTATCTATCAATCAGTGCTAGGGATGGAACTGAGGGCCTTGCACATGCCAAATAAGCATTCTACACTCAACTACATCCCCAGCCCCTGGTAAAAGCTTGATATACCTTAATATTACTTTGCTTTAACTATAGTTCCATGGTCTAAAACTACTAATATATAAAATAATTTTGGGATTCTATGTTTAAGTAAAGTCATACCTAGCACCTTAAATTTCTTATACATATGCTATTAAATCATGAATGTTCTGATATTTGGAAGTCATCAAGTATCATGACTAAGAATTGTAATATATAAGAATGTAAGGGGCTGGGATGTAGCTCGGTGGTACAGAACTTGCCTAGCATGTGTGAGGCCCTGGGTTCGATCCCAGCACCAAAAAAGAAAAGACAAAAAAAAAAAAAAAAGAATGTAAGATATCCATCCTATTAGACAATGTCTTAGTTATTTGCAAAAGTCAACAGAGAAGAGGGATTTTAAAATCAGCAAAAAGTGAAGATCTGATAAACTTTTAACAAGGCCCAAATTACTCTTAAGCACCCATGTTCAAAAATTTGTATATCACCTTTTTGCTTTTATTGTCATTAATGAAAACATCAGCTATTCAGTCTGTAAAGAAAGGCCCACCACAAAATAAAACAAACGAAAATAAGATATACTAAACAACTTCTGGTGTTTGCCTAACAGTACTTTCTTATGTTTCCTCTTAAAGGGAAAGGGAAAATTTTTGTATGAAATGAAAAAATTACCTGACCAGAAGAAATAAAGAGATTATAAAAAATAAAAATGAGATGGAACATATTCTTTAATTTGCAATTATGTTTCATGAAAGAGTTAAAAAATCATACAAATGAAGTTTTAAGTAAATAGAATTTTGAAAAATTGAACTCAGGTGTTTGGTACATGACATCATTGTCATAGAAGGTTCACTCTGACACAAAGCCTTACCTGCACTTCACAGTTCAAAGATCAAACATGGTTTCTAAAAACAAGGAAGGAATCTTTAAAAGATGGGAAAATTATTCCTCAGGATCAGAAGACTGCTTTGGTTAGTAAGTCTTAGAGGAGTCAGCGGGAACTGGCAGTTACTTTCTTTCCGGATGCAGGAGCATATGCTCATTAACGCTAATGAGAGGTGTGTGGTGCATCAAAGCAAAAACCTGCCTCTTTGATTGTAAAATGAAATTCTACTGCTGATGTTTTAATCTACCATTACTGAGGAATGTGCATCTGCATTTATTTGCTTTTCAGTGGTCCAGCTGTGTTCTTCATCTAACATTTATTATGAGGCTAACACAATGCCTTGTCTTCCTAAACAAAGATTCCCTTCAGATTACCTGCATAGTTAAATATCACTTGCTCCTCTTTAAGTTTTTAGCTTTTCAGAGATTAAACTTCAGCTGGGGATATTAGAGTAGATACTTGCCCCAACTAGCTCTATTTTTTAAGTTATAGTAATTATGACTAAATGCTTACCTTTCTGCCCAATACGCACATGCTCATTTTCAAAGAGTTCTAAATGTTAAAAGAAAATAAAACTATTAGACACAAATATGATCAATCATCATACTTTGAATAAGAGGTATCTGTTTTGGTACTAATATGTTTAATTATTTTTAAAGTTGGATAGCTCTGTAGAAAACTACAAGATTTTTTTTTTTTTTTTTTGAGAGAAGGTCTTGCTGTGTAGCCTAGGCTGACCTCCAACTTGTGATCCTCCTGCCTCAGACTCCCAGGTGCTAGGATTGCAGGCATATGCCATGCCACCTGGCTCTGAAAACTGTAAAAATATTTATCCTATATGTAGAAAAATCTTTTTTTCTAATTGTTTAAAAGTGAGTTTAAGCATTTATATGGAAGAAAAAATGAATTAATTTTGTCTTTGTTAAAACAGTACCTTCTTTTAAAAATTCTTTTTATTATTGTGCTGTGTGGGGGTATATTGTGGCATTTACAAAAGTTCTTACAAATGTATCATATTAGAATTCACCCCCTTCACCATTCTCCTTAATTCCCCCCATTCCTGGAGCAGTTTCACAAAATAATCTTTTATTTTTTTTTTCTTAATAAAAACTACTGGCAACTTCATTTGTAAAATCCTACTTCCACTCCAATCTACCATTGAAGTACATCTAATAATAGTTTATCTTATAATGGTAATATCCCACTATATGACGACTTTGGGAAATTCAAGGACATTTAAATGCAGACCAAATTTACACCATTACTCCCAACAGTGATAATAAAATAACAATAATAACAGAGTAATAGAGGCAGCCAGTTTTCTTCTACTTGAGATACTTTAAAATCTAGTTTTGAGATGTAAAATTGTAACACTAAGGCAAAATTAGTAGATTTAATTAAAGAAAGAGCAATGTATGTTTGATATATTTTCAATATCAGGTAATTTTTTAGATTTAAAAAGTAATCCATAAAGTTATTCTTTTGCAAAACAGAATATCTGGAACACAGTACTATATATATTATATATGTTAACTTATTCCTTATGACTGAGGTAATTAGTTGTACAGATCATAAAATAATAAGGAAAGTATATGGGATCCTTACTAACATCGCTATCACTATTTCTATCACTATATAAATATTTTTATTTCAAAGACTACACATAAAATAATAATACAGGCTCATTTTAATAAGTTATAATTGCTGAAGCTTGGTCAGCCAAATTCTTGTTTTCTAATAAAAGTGAATGATACTGTGGAATGACAATAGTGTTTTATTACCCAAGGTTGTATGAAGCAGCAATATTCAAAAAGACCTCTTTACAGACTTTTACTATTCAATTATGTGAAAAATAATACATTTGCTTGCTAAATGCCATTTTCCAGCCCCAAAATGAGCAGGCAGCTTAAAGAAGTCAGAATTTCTAATCTATACTCTCATTGTACATTTCTCAGAGCAGCTCTGAGGACAATGTATTAATATATACATTTATCTTAATAGATATTTATTAGACAAAAAAAAAAAGTTCCCTGATACAATGAGTTTAGGAGATAGAAAGCTAAAGTAATTTAGAACTTCTCCTAAGAAGTCTTTAAGATAGGGTAATGTACTGTCTATCTTAAGAAGCCATATGGCCTGGCTCTTCCCAAATTTTACTTGACAAAATCCCCTCTTTCACAGGGCATCTTATGTGTGTTCCACAGAACATACCTCAGGAAATGCATCAACAGAAAAAAATTGTTTTTCTTTTAGAAATAATAAGTTATACAAAATGTCTATTAGCAGAACTCTCATCTAGTAGGATTTATTATTAAGGATATTCAGACAATAAATTACAGACATGTGACCCAATGCTGATCCTGCTTACCCTGTTAACACTGACTTTGTAAGTGGCCTCCATAGTAAGCATGTGTGTTATAATAAGTGCAAACTTGTGAGTTTGCAGAAACAATGGATTTACCTAATTTAAAAAAATTAAAAAATATTAATGTCTAATTAAAATTATTATTAAATAAAAAATCTTTAGCATAATGGTAGACTTTTCTCCTGACTTTTATGAAAGCTGATATGATACTAAATGAGGACTGCACTGTGAATATAATAAGTAAATAACAGTAATAGGTAAGTATTACTGTTATAGTGACAGATTTAAAAGATGAGTAAAAACAACATAGTTCCTACGAGTTACAATCTTAATAATAAAACTTACCTCTAGCTAAACACAAAGTATTACAAACATTTTCAGACACTAAACATCATCTTTCCAATTTAACAAAAACCATAGATGTAGTTATGACCAATACCATTTTTCTTTCAAAGTAATACTGTCACCTAGCAATTTTCAATTAGAAAAATCTGAGCACTGTACCGCTAAAAATAATCTCATTGGATGAACACTTATTTAAGCACAATTTTTAGCAGTTCTGATTTGAGAAGTAGAGAGAGAAAAAATAACTGCATCAACTAGGAGATTATCAACCTTCTCCAGGCAGCTCGATCACTCTTTCTTCTGCTCCAGCTTCCCTTACATGCAGTAACAGCAAATAATTCCACACTGAATCTTCACTGCCACATACCACCACAGCTTTCCTAAGAGCACAGATTATGACTCAAAGCTACCTATTCACCAGCCACTGGCCCTTGGCAGGGTCTCAACATACATTTTTATATTATGAGTTAATCAGAAAAGGGAAATATGTGCTATAGATGAAGAAGTATACCAAGTTATCTAAAGCACAGCCACTATAAGGTTTAGAATAATTTAAAACAATTCTTAAAGATTATTTCAAAAGTGGAAAATACAATTCAAGATTATGTTACTCTTTCCTTTTTTTTGTGCAGTTTATTTTTAATTTTTTAAAAATTTTTATTGTTTTATTATTCACATGTGCATACAATGCTTGGGTCATTTTTCCGCCCTGCCCCCACCCCCTCCCTTACCACCCGCTCCGCCCCCTCCCTCTCCCCTCCACTCCCTCGGTACCCAGCAATCTTCCCTTTCCTTTTTGTATACATGGTTATTACTGGCCATGATCAAAAAGAGTTACTCTTAACTTATTCTATAAGATATCGGATTCCGTCTTCTAAAACAAGAAAAAGCTATCAGGTGGCAGGAGGGAGGCAGCATAGTGTAGCATGCTTTGGAGACAGACTTGTAGTCGGCTCCACCACTTACTAGGTTTTTAAATGTGAGGAATTTTCTTAACATCCCCACTTCTTCAACTATAAAATGGGAGTGTACTCCTCCCTACATCATATAAGAAAACTAAAGCCATAATGCAGTCCTACCACATACTACAGCAATGACTAAAACAAAGAAGATGGGAGATGCCCAGCACTGGCGAGGAGGTCCAGCAACTGTGACTCGTGCACTGTTGGTGCAAGTGTACACTGGCACTTCCACTGCAGAAAATCTTCAGCCATTACCCACTAAAGCTGACCATACACAGTCTCTAGACCAAGAAAATGCATTCCTGGGCACATGCCCAACAGAAGAGTAGACACCAAAGAGAGAAATTAGAGTTGTATGGACAATTACAGTTTAAAAGACACTAACTTAAAAGCCTAAGTCTACTTGAGGTATGTGCTACTGTTCACTTAACTTAATAATATGAAAATAAAAACAGATAATGATGACTAGGAAGGAATAATGATGAGTGCTGCTAATGAAGATTCTGACAAAAACAAAAACTTTTCACAATCATTTTAAAAACCCTCAAATAAAACGCCAAAAATTTGATAATTACAACATACAGGATGCTATTCAATAATTAACAGTAACTAACAAAAGACAAAGGCTTGCTTAGTTTTCAGGTATAAAAAAATCTATGAGATTAATCTGGAAATATCAAGATACTCCTTACAATCACTCTCAGTTGTGACTTACATGAACTAAGCACTATATGGGAGAAATACTAACCAGGAGGCACTTGTGTAGAATCATCTATCCCCAATTGTCCTGTATTTAAGCCAAGTTCTATGAAGCATTCTTTCTGAAAAATAACATATGAAGAATTAACACACATCTCAGACTTTGCCATATAGTAAAAGGTTACTACCTTCACCTAAGTATCAGCTTAAATAAAAATCACAAAGTAAAATGAATCTGTATTTCATTTAAATATCTAAAAGAGCAAAGGACAGTATTTTACATCTAAATAGTGCATCAGTTCAAAATTAAGGAACAAACCAACTACACAGCATTGTAGTAATGTTGTTACTATACAATGTTTAATATTTTCACGTGAAATAAACGAGAACAGAAAACATACAAGCAGTTAGACGCCATCTCAAAAAATAAGAAAATCAGGCATACAATATGTTTACTAATGTAGAGCCTTTAGTAATATTTTTCTTTCCCCGAATCTTTCCTGTGGAATCACAGTAAAACAACGTTTACTTTGATGCTACTATTATTTTTAAAAACTTTTTCAAAAATTGTTCTTGATTTTGCCTTTTTAGGTAATAGATGAATCAGTAAGATAAGGAATGATAATTATCCTTTTGAGTAAAGAAATACTTATGTTTGAACCTTTCCTGAAACACATGGTCACTCACAGTCAGTCCAGCATGTAGCACTTCCCAGTTTTCTCTTCTAACATCATTGTCTAAAACTGCCAATATAAATCTGTATCTGTGCCTTCTGTGGTATAGCACCACACTCAACTCTTAATGAACCAAACATTGAAAGTCTCCAAAACAAGCTTATTTTTAAGTAAAACTGGACTATTAAATGGCTCTGCTAAAGTACAGATAAATTAGATTTATTCTTCAGACTTCCTCTACTTATCTAATAATGTCTAGGGAAAGTAATTTTGTTTGTCTGGTATGTTTTAAACATATAAGAGCCCCATATCATTCACATTATTTTTATTCCTAAGCAATTAAATATTCTATTAATATTTGCCTCAGTATCTATAACTATTCTAATTGCTAAAACCATATTTCCCCTTTAAAAATGGAATTAGTTTTGATCTTTTCTAGTTATTATTATTTAGAGACTTATTAATGTTTCTCACAAACAGTAACTCAGTCTAATACATACACATACATACATTTTTTCATTCTGCATTGATTGTAAATAACCACCATTACTTTGAACTGAAATTGATTTTACCTACACTAAAAGACTGACTTATGCTATCCCTTCTTAATGAATGCAGTCCTCTCATATTTATCATAGTATCTGCCATAGCAGAGGAGTTCAGAGAACACTGAAACACATTACTGAGCTCCAGTTCCAGCCTGCCACCTCCACATGACTGAATTAGTTGTCTTCACTTTAGAGTTAATAAATCTCAGTTTAAGAAATTTCCTTTTAATATAGATGAGTCTATATAACATTGTGACTAGGCTTAAGGAGATCCATGTTCAGATCACAGGATTCACTGAGCCTCACCAAATTCCATACTCTTACTGACCAAAGTCATGTATACTGGAGTTAGAATTATCACCAGCCAGGCAATGGACAGGGAAGGCAAGGGGACAACTATCTCTAATAAATGCAGTAAAGGACTAACCTTACAGTCCCAAGTTCTTGAAAACCAGCCATAGGCTTCTGATTCTGCAATAGCTAAGAAAGCATTCCTATGAGCTTCAGGTTCCTTCATACAGAAGAGAAGATGTGTTGTCCCCTCACACATGCTGAGAATTTCCCTGAACTGTCCTTCCCTGCTTCTTCACTTAGCAAACTGCTTCAAGACCTAGTTCAAGTACAAGTACCTCTGAGAAAACCCCTACCACTTTTTGGAGAAGAACCACTACTCCCCCTTCTGTAACCACAGCACTTGGTACAAATCTCTACCAATAGGACTTTAAAAATAACCTAAAAATTAGGTTTTCTCACAGTTGTAGTTCTAACCATTAAGTACCACCTATATACTTTATGCATTATATTAGTTTCTGAGGGCTGCTATGAATAAAGTACCACAAACTGGGTGGCTTTAAACAACAAAAATTTATTCTCATTATCCTAGAGGCTAGAAGTCCGAAATCAAGTTGTTGGCATGAATTCGTTCCATGCCTTTCTCTTAGTTTCTGGTGTTCTTGGCAATCTTTCATGTTCCTTGGCTTGTAGTGTTTCACTCTAATCTCTGCCTTTATTGTCATATGACATTCTCCCTGTGTGTCTCTTCTCCTATTCACATAAGGACCCCATTCATGTCAGACTTAGTTCCCCCTGCTCCAGAAGACCTCATCTTAACTTAATTACACCTATAAGGACCCTATTTCCAAGTAAGGTCACATTCACAGGCATTAGAGGTTAGGACTTCAACACATTTTTTGTAGATACACAATTCACCTCATACCATATGTCTTAACTTATTTGTTCTATAAAAACACTTCTATAAGATACTATCTCTATTTTATAGATCAGGAAACTAAGACTCCAAAAAGACAAATAACTTGCTCAAAGTCACATAGGCAGCAAGTAGTAGAGTCACAAGTTAAAGCCAGGCTGATTGGCTTCAGAGTGTCGTCACCTAACCATCAGGTGATACTCCTCTATGTGCAGCAAATAGCTCAAGGAATCAATCAGCAAAAAGACTTTTAATAATAACAACAAAAGAGCAGTTCCTATCTTATATGCTACTCCCCAACACACTCATACATACAATCACAGATGGCCTACTACCCAGGAACACTCTTTCTCATATTTTTTCTGGCATTCATCTCCTTATTTCCATGTAAGAAGTATACATTGCTATTTTTAACTCACCAGTTTCAGATACTATTGATTTATACGGTAAATCAGGATTTTAGTTCCTGTACATTCTCTTTCCTTCCCTTCATCATCATGATTTAATTATATATAATTTTTGGTTAAATCCATATGATAAGTTTGCCTTATTATAACTATATCAATGTTATTATTTACTGGTAACCACCTACTACTATTGTCATTCTCTAAATTGGCTCTTTCTTGGTTTTTTATTTTTGTTTTATACTGTGTTTTTGTTTGGGGCTTTAGTTGTATTTTTCAAACTGGAAGAGTTCAAATATCTGAGGAGTCTAGCAATTTAGGAATGAGGCAAAAAAAACCAACTGGAAGCTCTGTTTGCAAGGACTGCTCACAGGCTGTGGTAGGCTTCACTGTGAGGCACAGTGGTGGTAGTAGGGACTAGTATATTAGTCTCACCATTCAGCAGACTTTCACTTAATTCCTCTCTTTCAATGACTCCTGCTATATATCTGAGGTCTCTGAATTCGCAGTCTTTCTGATTCTTTTCTTTTGGGGTACTGGGGATTGAACCCAGGGCCTTATAATTTCTAGGCAAGCTCTCTTCCACTTGAGCTACACTCCGAGCCTGCCTTCACTTTAGTTTTTGAGCTAGTCTTCATAACTTTGTCTGGACTGGCCTTGAACTCACAATCCTTCTGCCTCTACCTCTCAAACAGCTGGGATTATAAGCATGTACCACCATACCTTGTTGCTTTTCTGATTCTCTATCGCTGATGAATGTACCTCTGGTCTCCTATGGGAATGGAAGAGTCATCTGACTATACGTTTAGTAAAAATCTGGAGGTCTATTTCCTCCTGATACTTAATGCCACATAATCTCCATTTTCAGCCCTATGGATTAGTATGGCCTTCTGTGACACATGGTATCTATGATCTTTGAGGCTTTCAAGGGTCAATGAAGAAAATCATTTTGCTTCTTGTATCAGACAGTGCCCAGTTAGGAGAGACAAACATTGCTAGAAATGTGAAGAGGAAAAATAGAAGTAGCAAATGCAAAAATCAACTGTGACTTCTAGACTAAAGGAGAGTAAACAAAGAAGGAACTAAGAACTCAGAAAAGGTTTCTTCTAGTACTCCAGGATGTGATTCAGACCTGTATGGAGAGGAAGTGGCTGCCACAAGAACACACAGCCCAAGGGTGGTAAAAACACTCGCCAAAAGGAGCAGGCTAGAGCTGAGCTCAAGACTTGGTAAGGGGGTTGTAACTGGGCCTTCTGCATGCTTACTGGTTGTCCTCCACACAGGAACCCAGAAGAGAAGCCTCTTCCTCCTGCTATAGGTTTGCAGTGTCCCTCTAGAGCTTTCTATTAACAAAACTGACATCAGGACAGCTGGCAAAGGGAAATGTTAACTGGGTCTGGCTCTAGCATGATAAAGCAGTGTACCAAAAGGTAGACTTTGAGTGAAAAAATTGAAATGATTACTGCCACACCCCTCATCCCTACTTCCCACCTTCTAGAGGCATTCAGGTTAGACCTTTTCTCCTTGTTTAATTCATTTACCACGAGCTCTCTATCTTAACACATTAAAGCTCAGAGTTTCTTGTTTAGTAGTTTCACCAGACAGAATTTACATTTCTGTGCTTCTTATTGTTTTTGGGTGCTTAACAAAAGAGAAGTGGTAATATCCACCATCAAGATATATAATTCCACCATTAAGAACTATCCCTACATTTCATTTCAAAACTAACTTCCTCACTGCTTCTCCAAAGCAAAAGGCAGCCACCAATTCATCCTTATTTTCACTCTCTCCCTCAGTGGTTGACCATGTTATGGGTTCCATAAAAGTTGGCTAAGTTAAATAAAATGTTCTTTCTTAAACATACTTTTTATAAAGCTCATAATTTGTTTCCATCATTTTTATAGCCTTACATGAGGCACCTGAATCCCAACAAGCTGCTTTATAAATCTATGCTGTTTATTAGAATAAGAAACAAAAGTATGTAAAGGTCAACATAAGCACATTTTTAGTTTGACAAGCAAAGCAACTCACTCTAAGTCTGTACTTACCAATTCAGGGATGTCTTTTACTTTTAGAGGAACTTGGATTAAACCCAAATGAGTCCTGAAACTAAGAGAATCACCATTTTCATAATTTGGGTTGCGAAGATTAATTAACACCTTTAAAAACAAACCCAACAAAATTGGTTAGTTTCTTTATAAGATGTTTCCACTTGCCAAGTAGTAATATTCTTGGTATATTGCCACAAAATTAAAAACTACTTGGGGATATGCAAATACTTTAGTTATCTTCTAAAACAGTATAAAATTATATTGAAATGTTAACATATAATAACATAGATATGCTTTTAATTAAGATGGTTTTGATATTCTAATTTTTTGTTTGTTTTTTGCAGTATCAGGGTTTGAACTCAGAGCCTCATGCTTCCTAGGCAGGCACTCTACCCCTATAGCCATTCTGCCAGTTCTGGTTTTGATATTCTAATTAATGATTTACCATATAAAATTCTAAAGAGTTTGGAATTTAACTTGAGATAAAAATTTTTTGGTGGCTGGAAAAAATTAAATTTGCTTGATTGTAATATGTCACTAGGGATGATGATAAGAAAAAACAATTGCTTGATTATAGCACTTATTGGAGAAAATTTTAGAGCCAACTCTAATACTTTCAAAAATGGAAACTGATAAAGTTTTGAGAAAGGGTATCTCCTCTAAATGAAACTCACAAGAAAAAACAAAGAAAGAAATTTCAGTAGCAAAGCTAGTCAAAAAAAAAAAAACAAACCCAAAACACCATTTATATAGTTTTTAAAAATAAGCAGAAAAAATCATCTCAGATATTTATCTTTTAATGTCAGAATCTCACTTCTATAAATTTGGATATGGAATACAATTCTGAGGAGATAATAATTTAAAGTCTGGGAAGATAATGCAGAAAGAATGCAATGAAATTTTGGCTTCCCAGACCAAGATATCTCTCATATATCTTGATATTTTATAACCCAATAACAAGGCACATCCTATGCAACTAAGAAAGGACTGTGGGAACCCTGCTGGAAGATGGATCTCTTTGTATCTGCTCTTGATGAAAGAAAGCCTTATGTGGTGCGCCCTGTGAAATCTCCTGAGTGTTGTCAAGATCTGACCCTGTGTAATTGTTGCAGCAATGAACAAAATAGAACAAAAAGTTTCCATCCCTGTGGCTCTTCCATTGTAATGGCAGAGGCAGGTTGTAAGTGAAAAAAAAAAAAAAAAAAAAAAACAGTAGTGATAATTGCTACAGAGAAAAGGTCAGAAGGGTGTAAGGAGTTCCAAGTAGGAGGGCCAAGGGAGGTTTTGCTGGGAAGGTGACATTTAAGCAAGACATGAGGAGCAAGGGAATGAGCAGACATTATTTAGGGAAATACATTACAAGAAGAGAAAACAGCAAAGTCCCTCAGCTGGGAGGAAGACAGAGGAAAATAAGGAATCTAAAGTAGCCAGAGGAGAGAAAATCAGGAGGAATAGTAATAGGAGGTGAACTCAGAGGTAAAGGAGTAGCAAACAGGGTGTTTTGACTGTCTTGACTGGATTCCAGAATGTCTGGTTCTGAATTGTGTTTAAAGGCCTCCCTCTAAAAGGTGTGCTAAGAATAGATTCTAAGTTGTCAAGGGTAAAAGTAGAAAGACCAGTTGGGAGGCTACTACATAGCTGAAACATGACATGGACGTGGCTTGGCTGTAACAGTGGTGGTGATGATAAGAAGTGGATAGATTCAGAATATCATTTTGGAGGTAAAACTGACTGGATTACATTTAAGGCCCAAGATAAAGAATGAGATTAAAGATAGGTTAATTAAAATAATGAGCTCCAACTGCCTACTGAAGAGTTCCACCTGAATGCTCGCTCTGCCTCTCAGCTACACTAGTAGTCCTGTTCCTCCTGTACTTCTCTATCTAAGGAAAGTCACCTCTATCCATCTACCAAATCTAGACACTTGGTGGCTTTCACTATCTTTTCCTTTTTTCACAGTCCCATATCTAATCAGTTCCCAAATTCTCCTTGAAGTTTCCTTCAAATCATCACATTCTTTCCATTTCCAATGCTGTTTCTTAGTTCAGACCCTCTGATGTCTTGCCTGGACTCCTAGGACAGGGAGTGATAAAAAAGTAAGTTTACTGAGCACTGATGTGTGCCAGGCTACATGACTTCTAGTCACTATTTTTAATCACAGCTTTCCTAATTGTTGTTTCTAGTTCAACACATCTTCTGAGTCCGATTTCTAAACACAAATCTGCCATGTCATGCCACTGCTTCTAGGATCTGGGGCTCTTCACATGGTGATCCTTTTGCCTGGGGATGTTCTTACTTCATCATTTCTCTCACATTATTCTTTCATTAATATAGGTACATTTAAGCAACAGAACTTACCTCAAGAAAATCCTTAGGTGCATAAACAGGTCGAAAAAGGCTTAAGTCTAAAATAAGGAAGATTTAAACAAAATTTCAGTTAATATACTATATGAAGTTATTAACAATTAGTTTTAATATTTCTTTCCTGTATTTCTGTGAAGGTACATGAATTCAAGTATTTGCTGAGTATCAATTATTTGTCATACATTGTATGTATTAAGAACACAAAAATGAAGAGTCTCTCCCCTTGACAGTCTAGATAATATATTATAGAAAAAATTCGGAGTGTCTATTCATAAATTATAATAAATTATTTGACTGAGCTGACAAAACAATGTCAATATAATTTAAGTTCTATATGAGAAATTTCAAAATACTTAAGACTATAAACAATGCATTCTTAGTGAATGCCTCTATCTATTTTAAACTGTTCCCCTCTTTGAATTTCAGTTGCACACTACTTTCTCTATTGGGCACTTGTTTCTTGTCTAGTCCCCACACTGTTTTTTAAGCAGTGGTAAAGGAGGGAAGAGGGGGTATATACATGTCTGACTGGACAATTATAGGCATTATCTAATTATCATAGTAAATGAAATACAGTTGTTACTCATTACACATTTATAAAATTCATTAGATTTTAAATTTTATTTTATTTTAGTTAGTTATTTTATGCTAGTAAGGAAGCCTTTATTTTGAGGGGAAAAAGGAAGAGGGATTTCTCTACAGTCATTGGCAAAGCATGTATTTAATTCTTTTTCAGTGAAAAAAATATATATATATACACACAGATCAATCTTAGTTTTAGAAACTCACAATCTAAAACAATCATATACATTTCTTCAGCAAATGTCCAGCCTATGGCTATGCATTTGTAACTTTCAACCATCACTATTCATTTTCTAGATGGGTCCAATGATAAGGAGAAATAGCAAAATATTTATGGAATACAAAAATTAAGACAAACAGTATTTTATGTTAGTGAATGAAGTGATAATAGGAGAATAATTCTGTATAAGTGATTCTCAGCTTACAGCCAGAAATGTGAAGCTATCGTTTAATTTTTAGAAGTCTCCATCACATTTTCCCTATCATGAGAGGCAGTCAGCTTGAATTTCACAAGAACTGATTATCAATCATAGATTTTAAATTTTAAATGAACCAACATAAATTCTTAAAAACATTCTAAAGCCTTAAACTTATTTTTCATTATTTAATCTACCATTAACATCTCAATGTAATTAACCTTGCAAAAATTTTATCTTCTTTAAAAGATGAGTATCAGGGATTCACTGAATAAATTTTATTTACTCTCTTATTAAAATGTTTTAAAATTATTTAATACTCTTAAAGTAATGAAGAGCATAGATCAAAGCTAGGAATTCTCTTTTTGGCAGTACTGGGGTTTGAACTTAAGACCTCACAAGTGCTTGAGCACTTGACTCACACCTCCATTCCTTTTAGCTCTGGCTATTTTGGAGATAGGGAATTGCTTTTTGTCTAGGCCAGCCTGGACTGTGATCCTAGTCCTCCTGGACTGCTTGAGCACCTGAACCACACCTCCATCCTTTTTAGCTCTGGCTATTTTGGAGATAGGGAATTGCTTTTTGTCTAGGCCAGTCTGGACTGTGATCCTCCTATTTTAAACTTCCTGCTGTAGATGTGATGACAAATAAGCCCAGTTTTCTTCAACTGAGATAGGGTCTCATGAACATTTTTGCCTAAGCTGTCCTAGAACTGCAATTTTTCCAATCTCAGCTTGCATAGCTTGGAATGACAAGCCCACGACACTGTGCCCAGCTACTGGGGGAGATAGGATATTGTAAACTCTCTGCTCTGGGTGGCTTGAACCGAAATCCTCCCAATCTCAGCCTCCCAAGCAGCTAGAATTACAGGCATGAGCCACCAACACCCAGCAAAGCTAGGAATTCTTAAATTGCAAAGGAGAATTTTAAGCAAGTAAATCAGATGATAGGAAATCAGTGGAGAGGAAAAATTGCAATCCTTCCAAAAGAATTATTAGCTATGCTATTTTGAATCCCTAACTAAAAATTCAATTCTTTTCCCACTACTCCATTTTGAAGAAAGTTTATGCACCTGGTTCATCGGTTCCCATTTCGTTCCATTTATTGAGAAGTTCTTTCTGTTCTACAACTGGCCTCTGAAAAACATTATTTTTTAAAATGGTTTCACTTTTGTAACTTAGCAATACAGTTTAAAAACAAGAATCAATAACTTATTTAAAAGTTTAAATAAACTGTCATAACATAAAGTAAAATATCATTAAACATGACTATTTTTCTAGACTTGCATTTAAATTAATTATTTAATTATTACATTATATCTACTCTCAAAGACTTAGTTAGTATGGTGCTAATAAATCTAAGAAAAGAAGGTAAGTGATCTGTACTGGCCAGGAAGTTTACAAATAAAAGCTGCTCCTCAGCCCCATACTACATCTCTTACCCCATCCAGCAATCTCAGAAATGCATCGCCGGGGAGCTGGCTAAGAGAGTGTGACTGTGAGTCAGTAGCATCATCTACCTATATGAAAGACACTACATATTTAGACAGTTTTCATTTAATGTATTCTTTTTCTTTTTACAGCATCCTTCTGATGCCTTCAGTGGCTTGTCCTTGGCTATTATCAAAAGTATATATCTTCAACAGCAGTTCAGTTAGGAAGAAGGAAGAGAGTGGAAGCTTGTTCCCTCCAGCCTGTGAGCAGCTGTATAGAATAGATGCCATCTTTCCTGTGACTGTTCTTCTCTTCCTTCTCTCCCTTCTCACCCCCCTCAGAGTGAAAGATAAATGTTGAATATCAGATCTAAATAGAATTTTAGTTCTGCAGAGGACACTTACTTTTTTCATTCTTTCTATTAGTGCTGAAGGATGGTATGATGTCGACCATTACAAGATCATTATGTTACCCAACTGTACTTCCAATTCAAAGAATAGGGCTACTATACTAAATTAGTCAAAATATAAGGAGACTACTCACAATCTTTGCAGCCAAATACCTAAATAATCTGTACTACAGATTCTGTGTTTCTGCTTATGGTCTAAACGTTCATAACAACAAGCATGAAAACATACACAGCAAAAATATGTATAGACTACACCCATATAATTGACTATTCTAAAACAAGCTGACATATTAGTAAAAAAGAAATAATTTGCCTAATAGTTATGTAACTTTATGACACTTTTTAGCAGTTAATTTGCAATAAAATACATAAGCAGAAAAATGTTGAAAGTACCTTTCGTGCCAATGGGATACTCAGCTCAGTGCACATACTATTTAGACTCTTCAAAATTCTTTTTTCCCAACTTCCCTGAAACAAAAAGAAAATTTCATTATTGTTTCTCATTAACAATATGGAAACTAATCAAAAACTATTAAAGTTATTATGTGGTATATAGGTAAGGCTGGCTGGGGTTGATTATTCTAATCCATTAGTTCACTCAGCCAATATTAATTACAATCTATGCTGTGCCATATACTATCCTTAGTGCTGTAAATTAAGCAGCACTATAGTCTGGATACTGACTGTCCCTCAAAGGCCCATGTATTAAAGACTTGGTCCCTAGTGTCACACAACTGGGAGATGGTACCAAAGGGAGGTAAGGCCAAGTGGGAGTTGCTTAAGTCTTTGAGAGGATGCCCTTGAAGAGACTGTGGGGCCCTAGCCCACAATCTTTCTCTCTTTTCCTTACTGGCCATAAGATGAGCAGTTTTACTCTGTCACACGGTCCCTGCCATTGTCATTCAGCACCCCACCAGAGGCCTAAAAGTACTGAGTCTGCCCAATCATGGACTGAAATCTCTAAAACTGTGAAGCAAAATAAACCTTTTCTCTTTATAAGTTAATTACCTGAGGTTTTTAGTTATAGTGATGGAAAACTAACACAACTGACATTATAGTTGAGGATGGAAATGAGGATAGATGAAAAAATGTCAAGTCATTTGGTAATAACCATATAAGGAAAAATAGCAGAAAATGAAAAGGTAAATTAAAGTATATTAAATATTTAATACTTATGAATCCCATTTTTAAAAATCCCATCTTTTATAAACAGAATACTACAGATCTTATCTTATTATAATTTTTCAAACATGGCATTTGACCCTTAAATATATTTCAGCATAACTATTCTTAGAATAAAAACCTTTCATTACATATCACAATATATTATCACACTAGAAAATTAATGATACTTCATAATGTTGTCTGATATTTAGCACATATTCAAAAATTTCCAATTATCCTCAAAATGCCTTTTATAGTTTTTAAAATCTAATACCCATTTTAAATTCATGCATTACATTTGATTGTTATGTCTCTTTCAATGTCATTTAATCTAGAGTCTCTCTTTTTCAATTTTGTGATATTAACTTTTTTTTTATATTAACTCTTAAAGACTCCAGGCCTGTTCTCTCTTAGAATGTGTCAGAATCTGGATTTGTTTACTGTTTTTTTTTTTTCACAGTATTGATTACCTTCTCTAACCCATCTATTTCTTGTAAGCTGGAAATTATAAATTAATTTTAATAGTCATTGATATGATTAGCCATATATAATATATACCATATTCTAATATACTATTCTTATCAATGCCAACCTAACAAGACATAGTACTTTTCATCATTTTGCTAAAATATGCCTATAGGCCATTTCATTTACTTTGAAATCAAAATAAAATAATAGCAAAGTTCTAAACTTCTGATATAATGAGGAGAAAAGGAGGGAACTACAGATTACATTACTCATAAAAGACAGTTCTAGTCAGTCAATGAAAGTGGAATAATATGTGATTACAGTAAACATTGAAGATTGTAACACATGTAAATTGCTTTGAACAGTGGCAAAATAATGGTAATAATAACAGTAATTCGATAATCAACAGCTTTTATGACAGCTATCATTATCCATAGCTAATATACATATTTAATATATTAATAAGTCTCTTTATTTGGAAATTGCTTTTATGCTCTACTCCAACATGCTTATTCCTACTTTAGCTAAGTAAATCTTATTTGCACCTTAATATCAGCTTACCTGTCATTTCTCCTGAAGTCTTCTCTCACCTGGTCCCCATCCCTAGAAAGCACTGGGTGCCTAACAGCCTGTCCTTCACTTATATCATGGCACATAGCATACTTTCTTTAGTATATATGAGATACTCAATAATTGAACAGATTCCTATTCTAAATAATGTTGAAGTATTTAAACTTTATAAAATATAATGCTATAAGCAGTGAATGAACAGAAAAATTCATCTATAGAAATATATGTAAAATATATAAAGTTTGCCTTATTAAATACCACTATTTATTATTGATGATGATAATACTACTTCATTAATACAGTTTCAAAAATAATACCTTTAAAAATTCTACGAGGAGATTCCAAGATGACGGCTAGAGGGAGGAAGCAGAAAGCATGTCTCCTAAAGTAAAATCTTGGAGAGACGCTGGAGACACACCTTGCAGGCAAAACTTTGACCCCTCCACACCTCCAGCCTATGCAAAGCATCTCCACTTCACGTTAAACCGAGAACCAGGAGGGCCCCTGGGCCGCCGGTGCCCACACAGCTTGGGAAGAGCGGACCACAAGGTGAGCTAAGCAGTACAGGGTACTCCCACAGACAAGCCTGGGCCAGGGCAGCATAGCCCCCTGGACAGACCGACCCCCACACATGGAAAAAAAGAGAAACTGACTAATAAGCAATAAGAACAATAAAGACACATAGCAAAGAGAGCAGGGCGCCCTGAGTGCCGAAGAGGGGGGAGGGGAATCCCTCACAGAACTGTAAATAAACAAGCTGGGACAGAGAAGGCAGGAGCGGCAGCACACGCCCAGGGACCAGGAGCGGGAAAGCTTGTGAGAGTGGCGGAGGGAGGAAAACTCCACAGGAGAGGGGGGAAGACCCACCTCCCATGTGAGCGTAAATAAACATGCTCACCTGAGAAAGTGGATGCAGTGTCACCTCCCCCAGTGTGCTTGGAAAGGGGAATGTTTGTAGCAGAGGCTCACGCACAGGAGAACTCTGAGTAAAGAAAACCTGCGGGGCCAGGTGAGTGCTAAGCTCACCCCTGAGATCTGCATAAATAACGCCGCCAGCAACAGCAGGCTGACAGCAGTGGGCAGGCAAGCCACAGCCACAGATACCATTCTCAGAACTGTCTCCAGACTCTTTTTTTTTTTCTCTCCCTACCTTTGATGAGAAAACAACCGAATTACACCTGCATGCTGAAAAACTTACTGAAACTGTATTGCATTTGAACTTGGGACATTTTGTGGGTTTTTTGTTTTGTTTTGTTTTGTGCAGTTTTGTTTTATTTTATTTTTCCCCTTTGATGAGACAATTATAGAACCACATCTGAGGCACCATCTCCAGATTGGAGGCTGAGGGATGAACACCAAAATTATTAAGACTGAAACTTTATTGCATTTGAACTTGGAGATTTATATATATATATATTTTTTCATTTATTTATTTTTTATTTTTATTTTTTTATTTTCAATCCTCTCTCTGTCTCTCTAATGCCTTTTCTGCTTACGATTGATTCATACACTGTCTCTCCCTGTTTATATCTTTGAAACTTTTTTTGTTTCTTTGTTTTGTTTTTTCTACTTGTTTATCTGTTTTTCCCTTTTCCTCTAACTTCTTTGCTTTCCATCTCCTCTCACCATTCCATTCTAAGTATCACTAGTGCTATTATTACAAGCCAGAAAATACTTAACTGCACACAGTACAGAGACAGTAACAACACCAAAGGCAATGATGGGAAGACAAAAAAAACAGGGAAACCAGTTTCCCCACAGCAAAAAATTAGTACAGGAACCAGAGGGAAATGAAGAAAACAGATATTCAGACCCGGGCTCCAACATAAAGAAGATAAACTATGCCAAAGAACCCAATGAAGCCCACAAGAATAATCTAAAAGAAGAAATACTACAGGTACTCAATTAGAATTTTATAGAGATGATACTGGCTATCATGTACCCATTTTGGTTGGATATGGTCAACCAAAATGTACAGCAGACACTCAAGAAATTCCAAGACAACAAAAATAGAGAATTTGAAAAAGCAAAAGAAAAAGGAAGCCATAGAAGCACTGTATAAACACCAAAGTGAAACACAGAACACGATTAATAAAGAGATAAAAGAACTCAGGACAAAAAGAGACAACATTAAAGAGGAAACCACCCAGGATATGGAAAACCTCAGAAAAAAGAACGAAACAGAACTGCAAAACAAAATGGAAGGCCAATCCAGCAGAATAGAACAAACAGAAGACAGAATCTCAGAACTTGAAGATGAAATGGTAATTAAAGGAAAAACCGAAGAACTATTAATTAAACAACTCAAGACTGTGAAAAGAAAATGCAAGAACTCACCGACTCCATAAAAAGACCAAACCTGAGAATCATAGGCATTGAAGTAGGAGAAGAGATGCAAGCGAAGGGAATGCGTAATATACTCAACAAAATAATAACAGAAAATTTCCCAAATCTAGAGAAAGATATTCCCATACAGATGCAAGAGGTCTCCAGGACACCAAACAGACCAGATCAAAATAGAACTACCCCATGGCATATCATCATTAAAACAACAAGTACAGAAACTAGGGAAAGAATATTGAAGGCTGTAAGAGAGAAGAAACAAATAACATACAAAGGTAAACCCATCAAAATTAATGTTTCTGCAGACTACTCAACAGAAACATTAAAAGCAAGAAGAGCATGGGGAAAGATCTTCCGGGCACTGAATGAAAATAACTTCAACCCCAGGATACTCTACCCAGCAAAACTATCATTCAAAATAGATGGAGCAATAAAAGTCTTCCATGATAAGCAGAAACTAAAACAATATGTGACCACAAAGCCACCACTACGAAAGATTCCTCAAGGGATTCTGCACACAAAAAGTGAAATCCAACATAACCATAAAAGGACAGGCAGCACCAAACTACAGGAAAAGAAAAAGCAAGAAAGTAGAGAGTAACCTCAACTTAGGTACACACAATCAAACCTTCAAACAACTAAGACAACTAAATGACAGGAATCACCACATACCTATCAGTACTAACACTTAATGTTAATGGACTTAATTCCCCCATCAAAGGGCACCGTTTGCAATAGCCTTAAAAAAAAATCAAATACCTAGGTGTAAGCCTAATAAAGGATGTGAACAACCTTTACAAAGAAAACTATAAACTTCTGAAGAAAGAGACTGAGGAAGACTATAGAAAGTGGAGAGATCTCCCATGCTCACGGATTGGTAGACTCAACATAGTAAAAATGTCTATACTCCCCAAAGTAATCTACATGTTTAATGCAATTCCCATCAAAATTCCAATGACATTCATTAAAGAGATTGAAAAATCTACTGTTAAATTTATATGGAAACACAAGAGGCCACGAATAGCCAAGGCAATACTCAGTCAAAAGAACAATGCTGGAGGTATCACAATACCTGACTTCAAACTATATTACAAAGCAATAACAATAAAAACAGCATGGTACTGGCACAAAAACAGACATGAAGACCAATGGGACAGAATAGAGGACCCAGATATGAAGCCACACAACTATAACCAACTTGTCTTTGACAAAGGCGCTAAAAATATACGATGGAGAAAAAGCAGCCTCTTCAACAAAAACTGCTGGGAAAACTGGTTAGCAGTCTGCAAAAAACTGAAACTAGATCCATGTATATCACCCTATGCCAGTATTAACTCAAAATGGATCAAGGATCTTAATATCAGACCACAAACCCTAAAGTTGATACAGGAAAGAGTAGGAAATACTCTGGAATTAGTTAGGTATAGGTAAGAACTTTCTCAATGGAACCCCAGCAGCACAGCAACTAAGAGACAGCATAGATAAATGGGACTTCATAAAACTAAAAAGCTTCTGTTCATCAAAAGAAATGGTCTCTAAACTGAAGAGAACACCCACAGAGTGGGAGAAAATATTTGCCAGCTACACATCAGACAAAGGACTGATAACCAGAATATATAGGGAACTTAAAAAACTAAATTCTCCCAAAATTAATGAACCAATAAAGAAACGGGCAAGTGAACTAAACAGAACTTTCTCAAAAGAAGAAATTCAAATGGCCAAAAAAACACATGAAAAAAAAAATGCTCACCATCTCTAGCAATAAAGGAAATGCAAACTAGCAAAAACGATATGTCTTTCTTATTATCTCCTATGTTTTCTCTTCAACATAACTGGAGAAAAAGAGGGCAGAAGCAGGGATGGAGAATGGGGAGGTGGCACAAATAATGTATACACATGTAAATAAACATAAAAATGATAAAAGGAGAAAACAAAACAAAACAAAAATAATAATAATAATAATAAGTAAATAAGATAAAATAAATTAAAAAAAAGAGTATCTACAGAGCACCAACCATGGGCCAGGCACTGTGCCATGGTAAGAGGAGAGACACTAAATGTCTCAGAGACTACAGAATCCAGGTGACCATATAGACAACTCAAATATCATGGTATGGAAGAACAGGGTGTTTTCTATGTGGAAGATGGGAAACATAGGAGAACTACCTAAGTATCTGAGCTCTAGGGGGTCATTGAGCTCTCCTAAAGAAACTGTCACCCTGCTGATAGCCTAAACGATGGGCAAGTTAGTGGAAATATATGGGATTGGTGGGGGAGCAGTTCCAGTTCGAAGCAATGGCATAAGCAAACATTCTGCTGGAGAAAATGAAAGTCAAGTAGAATTTTTGAGGGAGAGAATATACACGTGTGTCAGAAGCAGGTCAGATGGGAAGAGGGGACCAATAGTAGGAGAAGGCAAGACATGACCCTGGAACAGTAAAGAAGGCAAGATCTTCATAGCCTTGTGAGGAATAGTAAGGAATTTCAGTTCTACCCCAAAAGTCTTGGAAGTTTTAAGAAATGAGGCTACAATACAAAAGGAAGAAAAATCACTGGTGGAGTGGTTCAAGTAATAAAGCACATCCCTAGCAATCATAAGGCCCTGAATTCAAACCCTAGGACCATGAAGAAAAAAAAAAGCTGTTCAAAAGGAAGAAAAAAATCAATTATAAGAAGGGAGTGAGAACTGAAATAATGTAAAGCTAGATTCTTACTTTGTTAAGATTAGTAGATTAACAGGGTAAATTCAACCACATGTTATATCTTGAATTTCTCTAAGTATTCCTGCACTAGACAGAGGAACAGAATGAATGTCATCAGAAAGTATAGATTCTGGAGCCAGACTGTCCAGGTCAAATCCCAGCTCCACCATCACCAACTTTTCTGAAGTTAGACCTATGTGGGTCACTTCATAGAGTTGTCATGAATACTACATAAGTAGATATCTAAAGCATAAAATGATACCTAGCACATAATCAGAGCTCTATGTGGTTTCTGGTACTAATCCACAAGAAAACTTCATGTATTTAAAAACATACTGTATATTCTTAGTCTATTCAAATACTGCTTTCTTTGAAAAGTACAGCAAAGTATTTTATACGGAACTAGGAATTCATGATCATATAAGCTTAAATAACAGTGGGTAAAAAAAAAACTGAACAGCTTTCTTTATTGCAGAATTTCTTTGAGCCTGTTTTTACATGCCAAAATAAAATTATGAGCAACAAAATGAGGGAGTACTGGGTAAAAACTCCAAGTATAATATAAATATGTATGAGGCCAGGGTGGGGATGCAGCTCAGTGGTAGATCACTTGTCTATCATACCAAAGGGTCTGGGATCAATCCCCAACACACACACACAAACACACACACACACACAAAGAGAGAGAGAGAGAGAGAGAGAGAGAGAGAGAGAGAGAGAGAGAGAGAGAGACTGTCCATGATCTATAGTTATATAAATAAATGACTGAACAAACAGATGGGGGAAAGAGACAACTCTTCCATACACAGAAGAAGTTCCCTCAAGGAGGGAGCAAAAATAGCTATTCCTTAAGTGTGGGCTACTACGTGACTTTCAATGAGTACAGTGTGGAAAGAGGGGAAAGGGATTAACACTGCAGTGGAAAAAATTTACAAATATTTGCTCAGGCAGGTGATCAAGGTCAACATCAACAATGATAAATCATGTTGATAGTACATATCCTGATATCAATGTACTGAATATAAATAACACTTTATATCTGTGGTCTTTCTCCAAAAACACTACAATTCCAGTCTAGTCATGAGGAAAACATTAGATAAATTCTAACTAAGAAATATTCTACAAAATACCTGACAAGTACTTATCAAAACTGTGAAGGTCATCAAAAACAAGGAAAGTCTAAGAGAATCTAAGAAGACATGACAACCAATGTTGGATGGAATCCTGAAATGGAAGAAGGATATGGGTTAAAACTATGGAAATCTCAATACGGTATGGACTTCAGTTACTAACAACATATCAATCAATATTGGCTCATGAATTATAACAAATGTATCAAGCTAATGTAAAATGTTAATAATAAAGGAAACCACAAGGAATCTATAAAAACTCTGTACTACCTTTGCAAAACTCTTCTAAAACATCCATTCTATTAAAAAATGAAATGCATCGATTCATGAACAAAGAAATAGTGTGCTTAGATTCCCAAAATGATTTGTTCATGAACCCTTTTTCTGCATGCACCTCTCAGTATCCCTCAGCAAAGAGCTTTATAATCTCATTACTGAAGAGAATTTAGTCCCTATCTAGACTATAAATCAGCAGAAAGCTGATTTATATCCCAATTCTGAAGATATAATCAAGAGCTAAGTGAAGTTAGCAATAACTCATTAAACTTTCATTTAAAAAAAGGAGTAGGATCCTTATCTCAACCAGCAAAAACCCTTGTTCCTTCCTATTATTGCTTATACTCTCTCTACAACAAAATTAGAAATAAGGGAAAAATAGTTTCTGCTGGGTATTGAGGGGGTGGGGGGGAGAGGGAGGGGGTGGAGTGGGTGGTGAGGGAGGGGGTGGGGGCAGGGGGGAGAAATGAACCAAGCCTTGCATGCACATATGAATAATAAAAGAAAAAAAAGAGTAAAATAAATAAATAAATAAAATAAAAAAAGGAGATGAGTTTTTTTCAGGATACAGCTCTAAAATATTTCCTGCCCATAGTTCACTGGATCAAAAAAAGAAGAAAAGAAATATTAACTGAATTTTTTAAAGTTCTTTTTTATTATGAAGAACAAAGAACAACCCATTAAGAAGTTACCTGTACCCTGTCCTTCTCAGTGCTCATACAAAATTTCCTGGTTTCTATCTTTTATCAGCGCTTTCCACCTGGTATTTCAGCTACTGGTGTCCAAATCTTATTTCAATTACTAAGCATGTAGTTACCTAAAGGCAGAATCTGTATCTAATTTATTCTGGAATCTCCACAGCATGGTGTATTCTACTTAGTAGGTATTCAGTAAGTGTTTATCAATACATATTAAAATTGGAAGAAGAGATGGCAAACTCTTATACTAACAATCCAATATAAATTTACTAAGTTCTTACTATATAAAGGCCAGTGTACTATAAGTGAAGATGTGACAAGTATACAAAACGTTTTCAAATTCTTAATTCTTTGAAGAAGCATACAACAAGTCAGAAAGAAGTATATAGAAATTACTGTAACAGAATGCAATTTGTGATAAGGGCTATAAAATGCTAGACAGCTGTAAAAGTTCAAAAGGAGAGAACTCTTCCAACAGGGGTATTGACAACATCAGAGAAGAGATGCTGTCTGAGCTGATCCTCACAAAACAGATGGGACTTCCATAATGCAAAGTAGGCAGAAAGGGCTTTCCAGACAGGAAAACAAAAAACAAAGTGTTACTGATGCAGGCGGGAAAGACAAAATGACTCATTTGGATGGCCACATAGGGCATTTAGAAGATGGCAGAGATTTATAATATGGCAGGAGAAGGTGGGGACAGATAGTAAAAATGTTTAAATGTTGAGCTTTGGTGTAGGGATTTCATTTGTTAGGCAACTGGAAGTCACTGAAGGTTTATTAAAAGGTAGTGGGATACAATGCAAGTGTTCATCTGCCTTTGAGAGTACGTAAGGCTGAGGGGGAAGAGAGAGATCGAAAGTTGGTAAGTATACTAAGACAAAGATGTAAATTAAAACACAATGGAAAAGCATTCTCATCATCGTATGCATCAACATCATGGTAACAGCCTTGGTAATGAAAAGAGAGAGAAAGCTGTAAGACTACAAGCAAAAATCATTTATAGAATGAAGTAACTATTTGGACACAGAAAACTGAGATAAAAGATATTAAAGTCTAAATTACTATAATAATGATGTATTAACAGCAATCAGAAGGTCAGGAAGAGATGCTCATATTAAGAAAAGTACAGTAAGCTCAGTTTTAGGTATATTGAGTTTGATCTCACAGAAAAAATGTTCCGTAGACAGCTGATCATAGAGGACCAGATCAAAAATAGATGTGGTGTCAAAGAAGAGGGAAGCTGTGGAAGCTTGAATTAAGACAATCTGAATATTCTTAATAAACTGACCAATATTAAAAATGAGTGAGACAGGGGTAGAATTGGGAAAACATGGAAAAGTCTTGAAACAATCTAAATAGAAAGCAAATATTAAATAAAGAATTTTTAAAAAGCACTAGTGGACAGCAAAAATAATCCACTGAAAGTTAAATAAGTGAATTTAGACTAATGATTAACACAGAAATTTGTGATTTTTCCCCCCAAAAGTAGTCAAAAGTTCTGGAGGAGAAAAAGTAGAAAGTCTGAAGGAGTAAGAGATTATGAAGTAATACAGAATGTGATAGAATGGCACCCTTGTCTTAAGATACTAAGTAGCTTTCATGTAATGGGGAGGGAACTGCCCAAGAGAAAAGAGAGCAAAATAAACATGATGTTCCATGGAGAACAAACATAGGGAGATAAGCAGACACTAACTGGTAGAGGGCTATTATGGTTTATACAGGAAATATCCCCCCGCAGACTCATGTATTATGTACTTCCCTTGCCAACTGATGGGCTTTTGAGAAGTGATGGGCTCTGACCCAATTAAAGGATTAATCCTTTGATGGACTCATAATTTGATGACATTATTGGGAGGCATGGCTCAGTAGAGAAAGTAGGTCACTGGAAACATATGTCTTGCTCCCTGTCTTGTCCCTCTCTCTGCTTCCTGTCCACTGTGAAATGAGCAAACCTACTTTTCCACATCTTCTGCCATGGTGTTCTACATTGCCGTAGCGTAGAAACAATGGAGCTGGCTGATATGGACTGAAACCTCTGAAAGTATGAGGCAAAATAAAACTCTTCTCCTTTTAAGATTTCTCTTGGGCATTTGTCACAGGCACAAAACATGACTAACACAAAGAAGTAATTTGTATGACCATGGTTAAGGAAAGAGTTAGTTCAACAAACATCTATTCAGAGTGTTCTGTGGGTGGGAACTTGCTAGATGCTGAGGGTAAAAAGCACAGTCGTTGTTCTTAAAAAATGAATAATTTAGTGCTGGGGTTGGAAAACCTTCTGTAAAAGGGCAGGTAGTAAATATTTTTAGGATTTGCAGGTCACAAGGTTTCTACTACAACTACTTAACTCCATCATAGAGCAAAAACAGCCATAGACAATATGTAAATGAATGAGCATGACTATTTTCCAACAAACTAGATTTTATTAATTCCTGTAATTTTCCTGTGCCCCAAGATATTTTTGTATTTCATTTATTTGCTTATTATTTCTTTCCCCCTACAGCTTATTACAAAAATTTCCAAACACACATGCATCAATAACTAAAGTTCAGTAGATTTTTGGTTGAATTTTCTTGCTTTTTTGAAGTGAAATTTACACAAAACAAAATGCACAAATCTAAGTGTTCCATTCCATGAGGTCTAGCTTAAACCATTATCAAGACACCAAACATGAAGAGAATTCCAAGATGGCGGCTAGAGGTAGGAAGCAGAAAGCGACCCTCCTATAGTGAAATCTTGGAGAGACGCTGGAGACACACTTTGCAGGCATAATCACCGAGAAAAGGCATAACTTTGACTCCTCCACATCTCCAGCCGGCGCAGAGAATCTCCACTTCACGTTAAACGGAGAACCGAGGAGGCCCCCGGGCCGCCAGTGGCCGGTGCCCATACGGCTTGGGAAGACGCGGACCAGGTGAGCTTCGCGGTACCGCAGTTCCCCCACAGACAAGCCTGGGCCAGAGCAGCATAGCCCCCTGGACAGACTGACCTCCACCGTGGAAAAAAAGAGAAACTGAGTACTAAGCAATAAGAACAGTTAAGACACGCTGGAAAGAGGGTGGGGCGCCCTGAGCGCTGAAGATTGGGAGAAGGGAATCCTTCCCGGGACTGTAAATAAACGAGCCAGGCGGGCGGAGAGGCTCTGGCGGGAGCCGGGCGCCCAGCTGCCAGGAGCGGGGAAGCTTGTGAGAGGAGGGAAGACCCACTTCCCACGTGAACTGTAAATAAACACGCAGGCCTGACAACGCGGGGCAGTGTCACCTTTCCCAGTGCTTGGAAAGGGAAAAGCCTGTAGCAGAGGCCCCCCTCCCCCGCACAGGAGAACTCTGAGCAAACAAAGCCTGTGGGACCAGGTGAGTGCTAAGCTCACCCCAGAGATCTGCATAAATAACGCCGCCAGCTACAGGCTGAGAGCAGCAGGCAGGCAAGCCACAGTTGCAGATACCACTCTCAGAACTGCCTCCAGACGCTTTTTTTTTCTTTTTCTCCCTACCTTTGATGAGAGAACAACCGAATTACACCTGCAAGCCGAAAAACTTACTGAAACTATATTGCATTTGAACTGGGGACACTTGGTGGGGCTTTTTTTTTTTTTTCTTCTGTGTGTGTGTGAGTGTAGTTTTGTTCTACTTTATGCATCCCCTTTGATGAGACAACTACAGAACAACATCTGAGGCACCAACTCCAGGACTGGAGATTGAGACGGACATCCAAATTATTAAGACTGAAATTGCATTGCATATAAACTTGGAAGTTTTTTGGGTTTTTGGTTTTTTTTGTTTTTTTTTAATTTTCTATTTTCCATTTTATTTTAATTCATTTTTATAAATAGATATTACTTTCATATACTTATTTTTTATTTTTTTTATCTTTGATTTTCAATCCTCTCTCTGTCACTCTATTGTCTGTTCAGCTTACTGTCGATTAGTACACTAACACTCCCTGTTTATACCTTTGAAACTCTCTTGTCTGATACCTTGTTCTGCTTTCTCCCTCTTGTCTGTATATTTGTTTTCCCCTTTTCTTTAACTTCTTGCTTTCCATCTCAGCTCACTCTTCCATTCTCAATATTACCATTGTTATTATTACAAGCTAGAAAATACTTAATTACACACAGTACAGGGACAGTAACAACACCAAGGACAATGACAGGAAGACAGAAAAAACAAGGAAACCAGTTTCCCCACAGCAAAAAATTAGTACAGGAACCAGAGGGGAATGAAGAGAACAGAAACTCAGAGCCAGACTCCAACAAAATGAAGATAAACTATGCCAAAGGACCCAATGAAGCCTACAAGAATAATTTAAAAGAAGACATACTACAAGTACTCAATGAGAATTTTATAGAGATGATACTGGATAGGGTCAACCAAAATGTACAGGAGACACTCAAGAAATTCCAAGACAATAAAAATAGAGAATTTGAAAAAGCAAAAGAAGAAATAAAGGAAACCATAGAAGCACTGTATAAACACCAAAATGAAAGAGAGAACACAATGAATAAATGGATAAATGAACTCAGGACAAAAATAGACAACAATAAAGAAGAAAACAGCCAGGATATGGAAAACCTCAGAAAAAAGAACGAAACAGAACTGCAAAACAAAACGGAAGGCCAATCCAGCAGAATAGAACAAACAGAAGACAGAATCTCAGAACTTGAAGATGAAATGGTAATTAAAGGAAAAACTGAAGAACTACTAATTAAACAACTCAAGACCTGTGAAAAGAAAATGCAAGAACTCACCGACTCCATCAAAAGACCAAACTTGAGAATCATGGGCATCGAAGAAGGAGAAGAGGTGCAAGCGAAGGGAATGCGTAATATATTCAACAAAATAATAACGGAAAATTTCCCAAATCTAGAGAAAGATATTCCCATACAAATGCAAGAGGCCTCCAGGACACCAAACAGACCAGATCAAAATAGAACTACTCCACGACATATCATCATTAAAACAACAAGTTCAGAAACTAAGGAAAGAATATTGAAGGCTGTAAGAGAGAAAAAACAAGTAACATACAAAGGTAAACCCATCAAAATCACAGCAGACTTCTCAACAGAAACATTAAAAGCAAGACGAGCGTGGGGTGAGATCTTCCGGGCACTGAATGAAAATAACTTCAACCCCAGGATACTCTACCCAGCAAAGCTATCATTCAAAATAGATGGAGCAATAAAAGTCTTCCATGATAAGCAGAAACTAAAACAATATGTGACCACAAAGCCACCATTACAAAAGATTCTGCAAGGGATCCTGCACACAGAAAGTGACACCCAACTTAACCATGAAAAGGCAGGCAGCACCAAACCACAGGATAAGAAAAAGCAAGACAGTAGAGAGTAACATCAAGTTAGGTACACACAATCAAACCTTCAAACAACTAAGATAACTAAATGGCAGGAATCACCACATACCTATCAGTACTAACACTTAATGTTAATGGACTTAATTCACCCATCAAAAGACACCGTTTGACAAAATGGATTAAAAAAGAAGATCCAACAATTTGTTGCTTACAGGAGACTCATCTCACCGACAGAAATAAGCATATGCTTAGGATGAAAGGCTGGAAGAAGATTTACCAAGCCAATGGCCCCCGAAAACAAGCAGGAGTAGCAATACTTATCTCTGACAAAGTAGACTTCAAACCTACATTGATCAAACGAGATAAAGAAGGACATTCCATACTAATAAAAGGGGAAATAGACCAAAAGGAAATAATAATCATCAATCTGTACGCACCCAATGTCAACGCACCCAATTTCATCAAACATACCCTGAAAGACCTAAAAGCATATATAAACGCCAACACAGTGGTTGTGGGAGACTTTAACACTCCATTATCATCAATAGATAGGTCATCCAAACAAAAACTCAATAAAGAAATCCAAGATCTAAAATATGCAATAGATCAAGTGGACCTAGTAGATGTCTACAGAACATTTCATCCAACCTCTACACAATATACATTCTTCTCAGCAGCCCATGGAACCTTCTCCAAAATACAGCATATCCTAGGGCACAAAGCAAGCCTCAGCAAATATAAGAAAATAGAAATAATACCATGCATACTATCTGACCACAATGCAGTAAAAGTAGAACTCAACAACAAAAGTAAAGACAAAAAACATGCAAACAGCTGGAAACTAAATAACTCATTACTTAATGAAGAATGGATCATCGATGCAATAAAAGAGGAAATTAAAAAGTTCCTAGAAGTCAATGAAAATGAAAACACAACCTACCGGAACCTATGGGACACAGCTAAGGCAGTCTTGAGAGGAAAGTTTATAGCCATGAGTGCATATATTAAAAAGATTGAAAGATCCCAAATCAATGACCTAATGATACATCTCAAACTCCTAGAAAAACAAGAACAAGCAAATCCCAAAACAAATAGAAGGAGAGAAATAATAAAAATAAGAGCTGAAATCAACGAAATAGAAACCGAAAAAACCATACAAAGAATTAATGAAACAAAAAGTTGGTTCTTTGAAAAAATAAACAAGATCGATAGACCCCTGGCAAACCTGACTAAAATGAGGAGAGAAAAAACCCAAATTAGTAGAATCAGGAATGCAAAAGGGGAGATAACAACAAACACCATGGAAGTCCAGGAAATCATCAGAGACTACTTTGAGAACCTATATTCAAATAAATTTGAAAATCTAAAAGAAATGGACAGATTTCTAGATACATATGATCATCCAAAACTGAGCCAAGAGGAAATTAATCACCTGAATAGACCTATAACACAAAATGAAATTGAAGCAGCAATCAAGAGTCTCCCCAAAAAGAAAAGTCCAGGACCTGATGGATTCTCTGCTGAATTCTATCAGACCTTTAAAGAAGAACTGATACCAACCCTCCTTAAACTGTTCCACGAAATAGAAAGGGAAGGAAAACTGCCAAACACATTTTATGAAGCCACTATTACACTTATCCCAAAACCAGGCAAAGACACCTCCAAAAAGGAGAACTATAGGCCAATCTCCTTAATGAACATTGATGCAAAAATCCTCAACAAAATAACGGCAAATCGAATTCAACAACACATCAAAAAGATTATTCACCACGACCAGGTAGGCTTCATCCCAGGGATGCAGGGGTGGTTCAACATACGAAAATCAATAAACGTAATAAACCACATTAACAGAAGCAAAGACAAAAACCACTTGATCATCTCAATAGATGCAGAAAAAGCCTTTGATAAGATCCAACATCATTTCATGATAAAAGCTCTAAGAAAACTAGGAATAGAAGGAAAGTTCCTCAACATTATAAAAGCTATATATGACAAACCTACAGCCAGCATTATACTTAACGGAGAAAAATTAAAACCATTCCCTCTAAAATCAGGAACCAGACAAGGATGCCCACTATCTCCACTCCTATTCAACATAGTACTGGAATTCCTAGCCAGAGCAATTAGGCAAGAAGAAGGAATAAAAGGAATACAAATAGGTAAAGAAACTGTCAAAATATCCCTATTTGCAGACGACATGATCCTATACCTTAAAGACCCAAAAAACTCTACTCAGAAGCTTCTAGACATCATCAATAGCTATAGCAAAGTAGCAGGATATAAAATCAACATAGAAAAATCATTAGCATTGCTATACACTAACAATGAGCAAATGGAAAAAGAATGTATGAAAACAATTCCATTTATAATAGCCTCAAAAAAAATCAAATACCTAGGTGTAAACCTAACAAAAGATGTGAAAGACCTCTACAAGGAAAACTATACACTTCTGAAGAAAGAGATTGAGGAAGACTATAGAAAGTGGAGAGATCTCCCATGCTCATGGATTGGTAGAATCAACATAGTAAAAATGTCTATACTCCCCAAAGTAATCTACATGTTTAATGCAATTCCCATCAAAATTCCAATGACATTCATCAAAGAGATTGAAAAATCTACTGTTAAATTTATATGGAAACACAAGAGGCCACGAATAGCCAAGGCAATACTCAGTCAAAAGAACAATGCAGGAGGTATCACAATACCTGACTTCAAACTATATTACAAAGCAATAATAATAAAAACAGCATGGTACTGGCACAAAAACAGACATGAAGACCAATGGGACAGAATAGAGGATCCAGATATGAAGCCACACAACTATAAGCAACTTATCTTTGACAAAGGAGCTAAAAATATACGATGGAGAAATAGCAGCCTCTTCAACAAAAACTGCTGGGAAAACTGGTTAGCAGTCTGCAAAAAACTGAAACTAGATCCATGTATATCACCCTATACCAAGATTAACTCAAAATGGATCAAGGATCTTAATATCAGACCCCAAACTGTTAAGTTGATACAAGAAAGAGTAGGAAATACTCTGGAGTTAGTAGGTATAGGTAAGAACTTTCTCAATGAAACCCCAGCAGCACAGCAACTAAGAGATAGCATAGATAAATGGGACCTCATAAAACTAAAAAGCTTCTGTTCATCAAAAGAAATGGTCTCTAAACTGAAGAGAACACCCACAGAGTGGGAGAAAATATTTGCCAACTATACATCAGACAAAGGACTGATAACCAGAATATACAGGGAACTTAAAAAACTAAATTCTCCCAAAACTAATGAACCAATAAAGAAATGGGCAGGTGAACTAAACAGAACTTTCTCAAAAGAAGAAATTCAAATGGCCAGAAAACACATGAAAAAATGCTCACCATCTCTAGCAATAAAGGAAATGCAAATTAAAACCACACTAAGATTCCACCTCACCCCTGTTAGAATAGCCATCATCAGCAACACCACCAACAACAGGTGTTGGCGAGGACGCGGGGAAAAAGGAACCCTCTTACACTGTTGGTGGGAATGCAAGCTAGTATAACCACTGTGGAAAAAAATTTGGAGGCTACTTAAAAAGCTGGACATCGATCTACCATTTGATCCAGCAATACCACTCTTGGGGATATACCCAAAAGACTGTTACTCCAGAGGCACCTGCACATCCATGTTTATTGCGGCACTATTCACAATAGCCAAGTTATGGAAACAGCCAAGATGCCCCAGCACTGACGAATGGATTAAGAAAATGTGGTATCTATACACAATGGAATTTTATGCAGCCATGAAGAAGAACGAAATGTTATCATTCGCTGGTAAATGGATGGAATTGGAGAACATCATTCTGAGTGAGGTTAGCCTGGCTCAAAAGACCAAAAATCGTATGTTCTCCCTCATATGTGGACATTAGATCAAGGGCAAACACAACAAGGGGATTGGACTATGAGCACATGATAAAAGCGAGAGCACACAAGGGAGGGGTGAGGATAGGTAAGACACCTAAAAAACTAGCTAGCATTTGTTGCCCTTAATGCAGAGAAACTAAAGCAGATACCTTAAAGCAACTGAGGCCAATAGGAAAAGGAGACCAGGAACTAGAGAAAAGGTGAGATTAAAAAGAATTAACCTAGAAGGTAACACCCACGCACAGGAAATCAATGTGAGTCAATGCCCTGTATAGCTATCCTTATCTCAACCAGCAAAACCCCTTGTTCCTTCCTATTATTGCTTATACTCTCTCTACAACAAAATTAGAGATAAGGGCAAAATAGTTTCTGCTGGGTATTGAGGGGGGGAGCGGGAGGGGGTGGAGTTGGTGGTAAGGGAGGGGGTGGGAGCAGAGGGGAGAAATAAACCAAGCCTTGTATGCACATATGAATAATAAAAGAAAAATGAAAAAAAAAAAAAAAAAGACACCAAACATGACTATCACTCACAGCAAATTCCTACATGCTTCTTCCAGTAAATCTCCACCTTCAAACTCTCAGAGGCACTGATCTGAAACAGTTATACTTTAATTTCCCCATTCCAGAACTTCATGTAATTTTAATAATATATACTCTCCGTGTAAAGTTCTTTTACTCAATATAATGTTTTGGATTTATTCATGGTATGGTGTATATCAATAGTTTTTCTTTATTTCTGAATTTCTTTACTTCTATACTTGCTAGGAATCCACTGTGGGAAGGACACGGTTTGTTATTTATTTTCCAACTGACAGACTGCTGGGATATTTCCTGGTTGGGGCTCATATCAATAAAGCTGAACTTGAACATTCTTGTACAAGTCCTTTCATGGACACTGGTTTTTCAATATCTTGAACAAATACCTAGGGTTGGGATTTGTGGGTTATAGGACATGCATATTCTTTTTTCATATGAAACCATCAGACAAGTGATTATACTATTTTACATTCCCACCAGCAAGTATGAGAATTCAGATTCTCCATAATCTTACTATCATCTGCCAGTCCAAATTCAATTTTGGCTACTCTGCTAGTGTATAGGGTAATATTTTTAATATTATTCTTATTTTGATTTTTTTAAATCAGGTAAACTTTTTTAAACTCTTAACTTGCCAGCCCTCTAAAACTAGGTGGCAGGCTGGCTTTAGCCCGTAATTTCCCAATCCCTGATCTAGTGAGTGAGCTGGAAAGGAATGAGAGGAGTGCCATCCAGATACACAACACACACGCTCATCATTCACGTACAGCATCAGCAACCAGCAGTAGGTTTTAAGAAAAAACTTATCATTTATCTCTCTCTCCTTTCAGTAATGATAGGAAACCAACATCTGTGCTTTTTTTCTTACATCTACTATGCTAGGTATACTTTATCTGTACGTTCCTCTATACTTTTGCTATACTTTTTGGAAACTTCCAAAAAACATTAGACCTAACCTTCTTAGTTTTATTTTCTGGAGCTTCAATCTTTATAACAAAAGGCCATAAGTCTTTCACACATGTATTATATAACTGTTATACTTTTGTGACAAATTGATAAATAAATGCCATAAGGCCTGTTATGGTTTAAATATGCAATGTCCTTGAGCAAAATAAATTTTGCTTCTGTCAAGTATTTTGGTCACAGCTATGCAAAAGTAACTAATACACTGCCCTCAGAAAAACCACCTAGAAAAAGAAATATATTACATATTTCCTCAAACATCTCCATGTTTTTTATTTATATTGCCTTGTCTCACCATTTAATTTTGAAGGTTTTTTTTTAAATGAAAATAAAAATCTGCTTAAAATGTACTTTTGTAGAACCAGTAACTCAAAACAACAGAAAAATTGCAACAGCAGCAGAAATGTGATCGTTGTTGAAGCTAAGTGATGGATCCATGGAAGATCTTTAGGATATATTTGAAATTTTGCATAATGAAAAGTTTTAAAAGTTTGTTTCTGAGCCCATGCTGGAGAGTAAATGCTCAATCACTCTGACTGTGATGCCCACAAAGTGCCTTAGCAGTGGCAGTCACAGAGCCCTATCCAGCCCTGAGAGGAAGGCTCATGAACAGTGCTGTGCCAAAAGAAGGTAGACAAGGCTATGCCCAGGTGAAAAGTAGTTACAAGAGTTGGGAGTATGTGATACAGTTATTGAATTTCTATTTTAACAGCTTCTTGTGGTTTTCTGTCTAAATTATTTTATTTTATCCTTTTAAAGGGATTCTAAGTTGTTGCCAGCCCATTTGTACGTAACAGACTGCTGTGAGGACAAATATATTTCAAATACAGTATCAGTGATGCTGCCTACAAAGGCCAAAATTGTAAAGGAAAGTGTCAGCTCATTTACATTTCATTCTTTTAATATCACAGGTCAAAAGGAACAGACTGTCATATAATACTTTTATTTAAATTTTAGGTCAGTGTGGTACATGATTTCTTTCCCTTGTATCCAGTTTTTCACTGTTACTATAGTTAAGTTGTTATGATCCTTGGTTAAAGGAAGCATATGCAAGTATTATTAAAATTACTTAAGTGGTTCTTACAGAGTCTTTCATATGATAAATAATATATACTTCTAACATCAATATGAATCTTACTCTGCATTACATTTCTTGACACAGAAAAATAAAATGAAAATGAACAAGAGCCAACCTGTGCTTTTCTCATGTATACCAAAGGCTCTTTAAGATGCTCAGGAGGTGCAGCAGGATGATTAGGTAAAGGATACCTAGAAGCAAAAAGAGGCAGCTAAATATTATACATTATTCCTGATAATTAGTCCTCTTACTTACCATTATAATCTGTGTCATAGATGAAATAGAATATATGTTAGCAGTTCTACATGTTTATACAGATGCCAGGTCTAAACTTAATTCTTATCATAGTAATATTTTTTGGTTTTGAGACAGGGTCTCACTATGTAGCTCAGGTTACAAGTGCTAGGATTACAGGCATGTGCCACCACAAGCAGCTCATAATAGTACAGAAGTTCTAGATTAAAATTTAATAACATGTTAAAAGTTAAATTACATTATAGGCTGAATTCACAAATTGAAGTAATCTCTATAAATGTTCACATGAAAATCATCATAACTTGCTTTTAGCCTAGGAATATAACATTCAGAGGAATTTTTAAGGTTAAAAAAATCCATTATCTTGGCAATATATCAATTAATTTCATTTCTCCCAGTTTCCTTTTCTACATTATATTTTTATGTTATAAATTATAAGTACTACTTCTGATAAGAACCATGTTTTAATATATAATACATAAATTCACAAATATAACATAATTTAAAATTTTAAATGTATTACGAATTCTTTCCGTTTTCTAAGTAACGTTATATTTTATAATCAATATATAGTTTTATAAGAAAATAATATTTGAGCCATTCTAAGCTCAAGCGTACGATAGTGATTAAGACAATATCCCTAAGCGTGACACGTGACTCAAGTGGTCGAGTGTTTGCCTTGCAAGCACAATGCCCTGATTTCAAACCCTAGTACCAAAAAAAATAAAATAAAATAAACCCCTATCTCATCCTAGTGAAGCAAGACAGCCAATAATTATGAAAACAAATATATAGAATAATATCCAATAGTAATAAGTGCCATAGAAAATGAAAATAGGATAGTGAAACAGAAGTAATTTGGAAGGCAATGAAGTTCTCTGGAGACCTGATGCTTGAACTAAAACATGAGTGAGCAGAAGAAAACCATGCAAAGATCTGGGGGAAGAATGTTCCAGGCAGAGAGACAGCAAGCACAACACTCTGAGGTAGGAATATTTGGGATGTTTAAAGAGCAGGAAAACCCAGAATAATTGGGACATAGTGACCGAAGTGCAGACTGGCATGAAATCACAGCTAGAAAAGGCAACAGGAAAACACAATGGTTCTGTAATCTCTCTCAATACATAAGTCAAGTTAAAATTATTCATAAGGTTAGAGCAATGCAACCATGTTCCAATAATCACAAACTAAATTCTCACGAATCCCTGGTCCAACATGAGCCAGCAGCATGAGGGCAGGAATTCTGTTTATTTTTCTATACTATATTCCAGTGCCTAGCAAAGTACTGGCACATGAGAGACACCCAATAAATAAGTGGTGCATAATGGAGTGTTAATAAACATGAAAGCTAATATTCTTGAACTGCATTCTTTGTAATGGCAAATAGTTCTATACATCTTACATAGACCTTGACAGTTAATCTAGATAAACAAAAACATTGAGGTTCTTAGTAATGACACCAAATTCATATAGAAAAAAAGGTAATTATGTTTAGAATGGTTAGTTTATAAAGACAGAAAAAAGTTTAATGTCCAAAACCACAAGAATAAAAAGAATGCTTATAAGCTTCAATTATCTGAAATATTAAAAGAAATACCTCACTCTCTAATTATGCTGGGTGAGTTAATTATTAATATAAAAATTTGGGTAATTAAAAACCTACCTATTCATTGTTAGTTCTCAGGCAAGACTAGTAATTTTTAATTTCATTAAGTTATTTAAAATGCTACATAACTAATGAGAAATAATAAGGCAATGAAAATACACAGCAATTCTGATTTTATTTCTTACAAAGTAAACATAGCTAAGCAAAGTAGGATCTCAAAAACAGATGGAAAAAACTCACACACTCAGTTCACTATAAACTGCATTCTGAAGTTTCTTCTCCCAGCCTGTTTTTAAGAGGAAAAAAAAGTATAGATGAACATATTATTTTGAAGTAAACATATATCATAATGAAATTTAGCTCACTAAATTTTTGGCATCATATTCATTTGTGAAAGAACTTTGTTAACTACCAAATACTCTATAAAGTGGTATTAAGGCATTATTTCCTATACAAATACCAGAATTCTGGGTTAATACTGAGATACAAAGTCATCAACATGATACTATCTTTAAAAAAAACTCCTGCACTATTTTCTTAAGTGGAGAGGAATGTTTTCCTCTTCCACTATTAAAGTGCTCAGGGAATGTCAGGATCTTTGGATGGTTTACTACTATTGTTATGACAAGTGTGCCAAGAGAAAGGGCAAGAAACAATGTGGTACTGATAACTAGTTATAATTAGTAGGCAGTAAACTCCTAGACAACAGAAGCAGATTACTATTAGTTACTTCCACTTAATATCTCAGGTCCAGGAATTGGAATAAGAAAACTTTCATTTTGTTCTACAAAAAACCCAAGATTTTCTTTTTATTTCCTTTGAAAGCACAGAAAAGAGACAGAAAAATAAGGCATAAAGAAAAAAAGCCACACCTGAAAACTAAAAAGACAAGTTACTTAACTAAGTATATGCTTGCCACATGTGGGACATATTTTGACCAGAAAAATAAACAGCATTTAAAGCTGATTATTGCAAAGCACTCATTCCTACAATGTTTTTATATTTTTGCACCATTTTATTGAAATGTATGATAGCTCTTATTCTCCCCAAACAGAAACTTATTCAGCTAGAGTTTTTCACAATTTCAAAGTAATTTGAAGGCTAGGGATACTTAAAGAATTAGGGGGGAAAAGTACAAACCTGATATTTTGAAGAATTCCTTAATATCTTCTTTTAGTGATTCAAGTTTAATTTCAGGTCTTTGAAGACTGGCCTAGTTTTTTGAAAAAGAAAAGAGATCAAAAGTGAATCATTTGGTCTATTAAATAATGCTAATTAAAAAAAAATTTCCCTTCCCCACCCTTGTCTCCTAATAAATATTTTAAAAAGGTACATCCAAATGTGAGTACAATTTGAAAAAATCTCTTTGAAATTTATGGTACCTGAGAAAAGATTTTCTACTTTTAAAATAGAGGATCCATGATAGTACACTACAGCCTACTCAAAATATAAACACTTGCAAGCTTATGAATACTGAACTTTTTCTAGGGCCTCGAGCAGGAAACACTTCTAATCTAATAGACTCATTCTGTTCCTATTCGACCCAACATACGCGGCATTGACACCTCATGAACAAACACCAGGGGCAGCTGTGTAAGTGGGTCTTTGAACAGGGTCTTCCTCTTTGGGAAGACACAGTTGTGTGCACATTTATGAAAAGTGCATAACATTACTAGCTTATGCATGTTTATTTTTAATGTCTCTTTCATTTTCAAATGTATACTCTAGATTTTGTGGGTTTTTTACACTGCAGTTTTTACCACTAATAACCTATTTTCCTATGGGTAATGGTCTTGATTACTCTCAATTATAAACGTTTCCTCACTTAGCTCTATCAAGTTGTAGAAGCACTGCTCTTAAGAACACATTTGTAAGGTATTTCATAAGCACTTCAAAACTAAGATCAAAAATTGCTCTTATTTTCCACTTACTAACACTCCTTTTCTTCATTTTTAAATCTTTATCAATGAAATTACCACCCACCAGAACTTCCAAGTCAGAAATTTCTGAGTTATTCTCAGTACTGTGACTCAACCTCTTTCTGGGAAGATGGACTCAAACTCTTTCTGGGAAGATGGGCTTTTAAAAGAAAATCTCCCTGATTTCCACATAAAAACAGACCAAGTAACTAGACAGCAAAACCAAAATCCTAAGGAAACATTTACAATAAAACTAGGTAATAATATATCTTCCACAAACCAACAGTCACAAGACATATACAGTATTTTATCTGTAAAGGAAGAAAGTGGAGGGAAGGTATGGGATACCTGATGAATGTGAAAACAAAAGAGCCCCCCAAAAGCAAGCAATTCTGCTCTGAAAACATGACGAGCCAACTGTAGAACAGGAGCTAAAGCCGGGAGGAGCTTTGCCTAATTCAATACATCACCGGTAAGGTATGAAGAGACTGGAGCAGTTTGGCAGCTACAAATTCTTTTTTTTTTTTTTTTCATTTTTCTTTTATTATTCATATGTGCATACAAGGCTTGGTTTATTTCTCCCCCCTGCCCCCACCCTCTCCCTTACCACCCACTCCACCCCCTCCCGCTCCCCCCCTCAATACCCAGCAGAAACTATTTTGCCCTTATCTCTAATTTTGTTGTAGAGAGAGTATAAGCAATAATAGGAAGGATCAAGAGGTTTTGCTGGTTGAGATAAGGATAGCTATACAGGGCATTGACTCACATTGATTTCCTGTGCATGGGTGTTACCTTCTAGGTTAATTCTTTTTAATCTAACCTTTTCTCTAGTTCCTTGGCAGCTACAAATTCTTAAAACTGACCAATCAGCTCCCCCTTTTCTGACAAAGTCACACTGAGGAGAAAATGCTGTCAGAGTAATCCAAATTGTGGATGATAGATAACTAACTCTTATCATGAAAACCATAAATACAGGAAAAAGCATTTAGTCTGTCTTGCTCTAAGAAGTGTATAACTGGATAACCAAATAGTAAATGAAGGGAAGTATTTCCTTATAAAAATATAACATATATAATTAGAATATCACAAATTTGCAACCCCAATGAATTGCTAATTCTAGGCATTGAGCAAAAACAGCTATTAACATTGCAAAAGAAATAACCAGACAGTATGTGCTTTTCAATGAAAGAACATTCTACAAAAGGATGACACCTGAGTCTGGTGAAGCCTGGGGTTCAGCTGCCAGTTGACAAGATATACAAAAGACAGAAGAATATGTTGAACTGTACCCTGAGTTTACAAACAGAAAAATTCATGGGAAATTCTAATATCTAATTTCCCAATTCTTCAGCTGATAAATTAGAAAGAAAAAAGAAAGGGAGAAAAACTAAATATTCAAAAAGACTTAAAAGACATCCAAAAAATTTTAATTGACAAGACTAAGCCATACCAAGAGATATGTGGTTGGTTAATAAAATTATTGAGAATTTAGGAAGGTGATTACCATAAATATCAGGTTGTCAAGAGAGGGAGGGGTTTGTGATGGGAACAGGGCAAATAGAGGGGTTTCTGGTGTGCCAAAGAGTCACTCCTTTACAGGGTGGTTGTTACAAAGTCATCACCTTAAAATAATACATATATGGACTGAGGGTGTGGCTCAAGTGGTAGACAACTTGCCTAATAGGCACGAGACTCTGCATTCAAGCCCCGGTAGTACAAAAAAAAATGGAAGAATGAAAGAAAGAAAGGCCAATGCACAGACTTGTACAGCTTGTATTTATTTTACAGTAAAATGTTTCAAAAAAGAAAAAAAGAAATATATCTCCCAATCTGTTCATTTTCTTCATTTTAAAGTCCCACCTCTAGACTAGTCCTCAACACTTATTTGGATTACTACCAGCTTCTGAACTGGACACCTTGCCACTTGGCTTAAATTCCAGCCATTCCCTACCTGGCATTCCCAAACCACCCTAGTCTATTCTTCTTTCTTAGCATTTATTACCTCCAAATGTCTGATCGATCTGTTTACTACGTTTCTTGGTATATTATCTGCTTCATTACACAGGAAGTGGTGAGCCCCACTAAGGCTTTGTCTTTTTCACTGTTATATCTCAAGTGCCTAGAACAGTTACTTTTACACAGTAGATGCTCAACAGGTGTTTACTGACTGAATGAGTCAGTGTCTGTCTTGCCAAGCTATCTTCCAATGTTTTCTTTCTGGAATTTTTTTTATTCATTTATTCATATGTGCATACATTGTTTGGAATGTAAGTCTGTCCTGGCTGTGGCACTCAATATGCACATAAGTCTAAACTTTTCAACAGGCATATGTGGCCCTTACAATGTAGACCAATTTTATCACCACAGATTCATCTCCTGCTACTGCTTCACCAAGCTAAAAACACCCTCTACTTTTTCACATACTCTACTCTCTAGTCAGTGAACTCTATTTCCAATCTCCCAACTATCGATCGAGTACCTTAAGGGCTCCAAGCTTTTATTTGCATCATTTTTTTAGATGGAAGCGATATGGCTGAAGCAAACACATGCTAGCTTCCAAGACATCCTTCAAATATCACCTCTTTTTCCAAATGCCATCACCAAGCAAAATTAGAACAGGTTCCTCTGTTATAGCATTTACCAGATTACAATGTAAGGTTCAACTCACTTGTTAATCTTTCTGACTAGACTATAAATTCAAGGAGAAGGACCAGGTCTTACTCAATTTTCCTTCCCCAGTATTACCCTGCCATTAGTTGTTACTTGACAAAATTATATCCTTTTAGCCTTTTGGGCCAATTTCCTCCCAAAATAAATAAGGAACTTCATAAAATTATTTTTAACTGAAATGTCTGTTATTCCCAGGAAAGACTTTAAAAGCTGTAAAATAGCTGTTCATTATTCAAAGGGACCACAGCAAAAGGAAATAAGCTTTCTTTTATTAGTCTGTATTTGGAAATGATTCACAGAGAGCACAATTTAGAGAACCTCACAAGAAAAAACTGGTTATTCTTTCTAAACATTTTCAATATTTCAAGGTTGCTAGACCTCCAAAATATATGTAACAAAGGCAAACCAAATTCATTAAACATCCAATCTATTTATAAAAATCTTCAGAAATGTGAAAAACATAAACATGACAGTGGGCTGGGGGTATTGCTCAATGTTAGAGTGCTTGCCCACAAGGGTCTGGGTCCAATCCCCAGTACTCCTTCACATACACACACACACACACACACACACACACACACACACACACACGCACACACGCACGCATACACACACAAAGTAGAACAATATGGTAAGGCACAGAGGATTTGAACCATGATTCTATAGCATGATTCTTTTTGAAAATGAAATCTAAACACTATTAGGAAATCTACTGCATAAAACACATTCAAAGTGGTATTACTATAAAATAAAAGAAATGAGCCTTTTCTCATTAACTAATGTTATGAATAATATTAAAAAGATACTTCATTCTAAAACAGCCTCAGCATCTAATTTATTTCTGTATTTTGTTTTAGTTGCTCAGCAGAGACAAAACTCCTGATTCACAGAGGTATTAATGTTTCTTACAGCTTCCTGGCAATCTCAACACAATCCCAAATTAAACTGATGCAGGAATTTGAAAGAGAAGGAGTTGTAAATTTTTATTTTGAAGATAAACCCCAAAATGATTTATCATAAATAGAAAAATCAGACATAGAGCTTCTGATTATTCACAACTGCTAAACTACACATAACATGGCATTACTACCCATGGCATGTTTTTGGCTCATGAGTCATATGCAGCAGCTATGGAGGCCCATGTTGAGCACACACACACTTGTACTTTGCAGCAGTGTCCTCACTTGTACAATTTACCATGAGCAAACATGTGCAAGACCAAATACTTTAAAAGATCAGTGTAGAATGACATACTTCCTCATCAGTAGCACATTTGTAAGCTGCCACAAACATGAAAAGAGATAAAGGCAGCAGTTCTTTTTTTCTGGGATCCATCCAGAAACAAGTTAATTTGGAAGCAGAGTATTAGACTATGCACTAAATACTTGATACTTAATGCACTTGAAAGAATATTTACTCTTAATATACTTTCAAATTAAGTTTTTTAAATGAATAGAACTTTTAAGAATTCTTGGACATAATAGAATACAGTTTCAAAACCACTTGGGACTAAATAAAAGTGGGATTTGGCATCAAAAGATCTGGAATTATCTCCCAGCATCCTTTATTAGCTTGATCAAGTCACTTAACCTCTCTGCATCTTAGTTTTCTTCTTTATTTAATAGGGAAATAATGAGTAAACTAAGATATTGTGAAACTCAAATAGAATTTTTTTTCCGTTATTTTAGGCTGTGTATTCCAATATAAATTAAAATTGTGTTATAAAACATAAAGTATACCCAGAGGGCAATGGGCTAACTATTTGTAAATGTTTACAAGAGGGTAATGGGAATCGAAGGTGGATGTTTTTAAAATATCTACAACAAAACATAAGCCTTCTTTTAAACAAAATGCCTCTAGCTCACTATAACAGCTAAAATATACCACTCTAGCAGGAAGGTACAGCTTTCATCCTGCACACATCCTTCACCGATTTATTTATGTTGATTCTGCTATCCTCCACCCTCTGCACCTCGAAAAACACATGCGCTTCTTCCTACCAACACACACACACACACACACACACATCCAGTTTCTATTCCTAATAGAACAGTCTTAATCCAAAGCCTTGGCCTACTAGTGAGCTTAAATTTCTAATCTTGGTGAGTAAAGGAAATGAAAGATGTAACTCAGCTGAAGAGGCAGCTGGGCTAAAGATGCTGGGAGGTAAGCTGAGGCCAATACTCCAGGAAGGAGAAACTAGGACATAGGGAGGTCTATAAAACAGGGTTGCAAGCAACCTTTAATTCTCTTTAATGAAGCCCTGTCTTCTCCATTCCTCACTATGCCTGATGTGAAACTTGGACTTTATCAGGCATTCTGTGGAATCAGTCAGAAGGGACTATAAAGTTCTTCTATATCAACTAACCATTGAAAGCCTGATTGCCCTCTCCAAGAGATTTCCTGGCTGCGAAACTCTTAGAAACTCTAGTTTTCCAGCTTAGAAACTATTTCTATCCCTACCTTAGTTATCCCTTCCTTATTATAAGCTCAAATTTACTCCCCTCAACATCCACCACCACTAATCCCACACACACCCTAGGGTCACAGAAAGTAAGTTTAATCCCTTTTTGTGAGAAACGTTCAAATATCAGCTACTATGTCTTCCCTGAAGCATCTTTTCTCAAGGACACATACATTCCTAGGTTCTACAAGTTCCCTTTATATAAGTCTTCCTGTCACCCTGGCCATTTTTCTCTGAACAGAGTCTCATCCACCTTGTCTCTGACTGTTCTGGCTTCCAAATGGCCTTCTTCACTCATTCCACTAAAATGTTTATTCTGAACCTCTTCAGTATCAGGATCCTTAATCTCTTAAAAATTATTGAGGACTCCAGAGTCCTTTCGTTTATGTGGATTATATGTACTAATACTTACAGCATTAAATTAAAACAGAAGCAATTAAAAACAATAGTTTATTAGTATGATGTGCTTCTTTTTAAAATTGAGCATATAACTAACATATGATTCAGGAATCCTACTTCTGAGGATGTACCCACAGGAATAAAAGCAGTGACTTGAACAGATACCAGAATAGCAATGTTCAGGGCATCATTATTCACAATAGATAGCCAAAAGGTAAAAACAATCCAAATGTCTATAAACAAAATTTCATGTACACATACAATGGATTATTAATAAGCCTTTAAAAAGGATAAAATTCTGACACATGCTATAGTGTGGGTGAATCTTGAAGACATCAAGTTACAAGAAATAAGCAGCAACAAAAAGACAAATACTATATGATTCTGCTTACACCCAAAGTAGTCAAACTCAGAGACAGAGTAAGATTGAGTGGGGAGTTATTATCTGCTTTGTCTGCATGTGATTATGTAATATCATGCATATTAAAGCCTACTGGTTTCCAATGTTCAGCAGTTGAAGCATTTCATTAAACAATATTAAAAAGTAACATTTGTTAATATCATCAACAAAGTCACAAGTTCACAGTGGAGACAAGTTTTCCAAAATCTTAATCTTTACTTAAAGCTTAAATTTTATCATTGGCAACACATAATGGCTTTCCCTAAAGCAACAAACTTTGCTTGATCATTTACTTTTTTGTTGAGAACATTCAAGTAAAGCTGGTTTATTACCCCAACTGTAAGTATGTGGCAAAGAATATCATGACTACTAAGTACAGTTTGGTACCTGTTCCTTGATTTGCACATGAGCAATTAATTGAAAAATAGCAACTTTATAATCAGGAAAAATCTACACAATAAATAAGGCAAAAGTATTATTATTACCATTATTATAAAATAGTTTTGCTCTGAAGTGGTCTTAGGGACCACCAGGAGTCCTCAAACTATACTTTAAGAACCACTGCACTTAGAATATTAGTTTATTAAAGAAAAGTCTTTCATCTCTGTATCCCAAGATCTAGCACAGTAGCTATCATGTGGTAAGTACTTCTAATTAATGCATTTATTTATCAATTCCTTTACATACTAAAGATTCTTTAGACTGACCTGTAACTTACAAAATCCCATGGAAACACAAGAGGAATAAAATATTGTCCACATTCCTCAGTACAGAAAGGAAGATGACCAATTTTTAAATAATCAGTACAAGAAAGATTATATAACAAAAGTGTCATCTACAGAAAAGGAACACTTAATTTTTATTTATCTTGCTATACTGGGGATCAAACCAGGGCCTTGCACATGGTAGGCAAGCACTCCACCACTGAACTACATTCCCAACTAAGAATAATTAATTCTTACTGAGGAAACTGGACAAAGGGAGCAAAGCAATACAGGCTAAGTGCAAAGATTGGGCAAAATCATGGAAACAGTTTTGTGCACTGTTGGTGGAACAGCAAAAGATCCAGTAGAATGTATGAAGGAATAAAATAGAAGATGAGGCTAAAGGACTCCCTTCTGATCCTACCCATCATACCCACTAGTGCCATATTAGTGTTCTTAAAATAAATTCCACTACTTGACCCCCCTCAAATAGCTCAATAACTTTTCACTCCCTATAGAATCAAAACAAACGCATTCAGGAGTTTCCAATCCTCTAAAAAGCTAGTCCTACCCAACCTATATGATTTTATCTGTCTAGAAAGCCCTACAACAGAAGCTTCCTACTTAGCCTTCTTACTGCTTATACACTGGGAACTCACTCCCATCTTCTTACCCAGAGTGCTAGCTAAGACTTCTTGAATCTTCACTATTCATTTGCATTCTTCTTTCAACAATGAATTGAACACATACTATGTGCCCATTGCTGGGAATGAAAAGAAAAATAAGATGTCCTCCCCCTCACTGTTGTGGAACTCACAGTATATTTAAGGAAGCAAACAAAAAGCTAAGAGAGAAGTGGTTCAAAAACGATATTGCTCTATACCCAAAGGAATGGAAATCAGGATAAAACAGAGACACTTGCACGCCAATGTTTATTATAGCACTGTTCACAATAGCCAAGCTATGGAAGCAACTCAGAAGTCATACATTGATGAATAGATTAAGAAAATGTGGTGTGTATACACAGTGAAGTTTTATTCAGTTATAAGGAAGAATGAAATTATGTCGCATGCAGATAAATGGATGGAATTGGAGGACATCATGCTAGGTAAGCCGGATTTAGAAAGACAAAGACCACGTTTTCCCTCATATGTGAAAGATAGATCCAAACATGATCACATACACACTTATATGTAGAACATGTTTGTAACAGTGAAAGTACTCTATGGAACTCAGGGGAGGAGGGAAAGGAAGAGAATGAGAGAGTCAACAATCTTGAAATACATAACATCAGTGCAGGTACAGGATATAATTATATTAATGAAAGCTGTTGAATGATAATGGATAGGAGGAAAACGGTAAGGGAGAGTAATAGAGGAGATAGTACTAACCAAAGGACAGTATTTACACAGGGATACATCAAGAAACCCCTTAGAACTCTGACTTTGGAATGAAAAATGAAAGACAGGACTGTAAAATAGTACTGTGGAAGGGGTATATATGGAAGGGAGGAGGATGAATGGAGGAGATGAAGATGAGAGTATATGGTTGATGGGCTTCATATACATATTTGAAATAGAACAATGAAACCTCTTGCAACTGTTTTAAGTAGACAGGGAGGGGGCAGGTGGGGAGATGGTGGGGGTGACCTAACCAATGTACAACGTAAGGCTATCTGGAATCCCCCTGTACAATGAACATATGCTAATAAAAATTCAAAAATACATTAAATAATTTTTAAAAGGATATTGCCCTTTCCTACAGCAACTGCCAAAAAACCTTATTAGCTTGTTTTGGACTTCTGTCTAATTTCTCTCAAGAGCCCATTACCACCACAAAGGAGATGTTCAATTAAAATATGCTGAATCAGATACTTCCATTTCTTCCTAATACTTTTGGTTCTTTCTAAAACTGTCAGCCAGACTTGTTTCTGTATTCCTACTAGTCCCAGTGAACACACATGGCAGCCAGGAATAAGTTTTAGTTTCAAACTGGAAGTTTACTTTTCTGCTAGCATTGTTTGCCTTGTCTACCTTCAACTTCATCTTTACTTCTAAGCTTCCTTTCATGATTTATCTTATGCCTCAAAGAGTCTTCAGTTCACATTTAGTAACGCACCTTCTCCCTCTCATTTCAACTTGCTCTTAGTAACTCAGGAATCCTATATGATATTTTTCAAACAATTCAATGCTAAAATATAACATGAGATGTCCTTGGCAAGGCAAGCTCACATTTTATTGTTTATCTTACCCTCAAGTATACATATTCCATGAAGATAAGAACTTTGTTATTATGGAATACTGTACAACATCATTTATTTATCATCTTACTTTCTAGGAGTTTAAAAAAATTTTATTGACATATTATTGTTGTACATTGTGACATTTACAATAGTGCTTATAATATATCTTAGTTAAATTCACCCCCTCCATCATTCCTTTTTACTCCCTTATTCTCTCCCAACCTCCCTTCTTAGAATAGTTTCAACAGGTCTTGTTTTTCCATTTTCCTATAAAAGTACATAACATTTCCACCATATTCACCCTCCTACACCCTTCTTTATATCCTTCCCTCCCACTGGTACCAACCCCCAGGCAGACCTATTTTACCTTTCTGTTCTCTGTTTTTGAAAAAAAGACATTTTTGTTTGCTTACGATAGCTATACAGACAGTTTCATTATGACATTTCCATATATATGTATTATATCCTGAATTGGTTTATTCCCTCCATTTTTCTCTTGTCTGTCTTAGTTCCTTATAGTAATTTCAACAGGTTAAATATTTTAGGACAAGACAGCAGCCAAAGTAGAAATGTATAATATAAGGATGACATCACTTCCTGCTTTTTACCAAATATGGAGTTCCTGAGTTATTAAATTATATATCAATTGCAGTAGTCCAATCTGGATTTTTCCCAAGTATATGCCAAATCCTAGCCTAAAAAGGTATCAAAGAAAAAAGGATATTAACCTCTAACCATGGCATAGACCTTTTAATGCTAATGTATATTCTATATATTTAAGATATAATTGCATATGTTTTTCAGGAAGGGACACTAGTACTGAGATGCCCTGGGGTTCTACAACAACTATTATATATGATTCCTTCTCTCTCCAAAGCCTATCTTCTTTCAGGTTCCTTCCGTTCACAATTCTACTATTTATAATGACAATCTGAGTAACAAGACCTATTTAATATTTAATGGAATGGAAATAACATTTGGACTTTTACACAATGTTCATTTTAAATACAAATGATGCATGACAAAACAAAATGACAATGCTGATGTGGTGCTAGACATTAAATGTGGAATTAAACTATCACCCTAATATCCAGAAGATGAATGAGCAAATTCAATTTTGAGATGCAGGTTGACTTCATAATAAAGTAACTCTGGAATACTCAGAAAATAAAAATATAACCATTTTGCTATATAAGAGTATATGTTAAAATACAGTTGATGTTTAGTTATATGTGCTAAAAGAGAAGAATTATGGAAGAGGTTGTAACAGTGAAAAATCTAAAAATCACTTAAATCTGGCTTTTAAATTTTCTATGCAATTTTATTTTTCTAATTAAGTTATTCTGCCAATTTCTGAGTATACTCAAACAGAAGAAATTGAAGCAATACAGAAGATGAACCAGCAGGAAAATATCCTCCTAATTAAATTTTAAAAGGCAAATAACAGTCAGTCACTTAAAAGTATATTATCAAAACTGGTTATAATTTCTATTAAATAAATGTCTGTTCTAATTGATATGAACTAAGGCAAAGTTGGTATATTTTTTTCAAGTTCAAGATTGCAGTTTTCTTTTCTTTTTCCTTTTTTTGTTGTTTTCTTTTTAAGAGGGGTCTCACTATTACCCAGGCAGGCCTCAAACTCCTGGACTCAAGTGAGCCCCCTGCCTTAACCTCTTGAGCAGCTGGGCTACAGGCTTTTGCCATATTCTTGCTTTTGTTACTTCTAAAAGACCTGTAATTATATTCTTTTAAAGTATGAATTATTGGTCTTTTAAGAGCCAGCCAAATACATTATCTTGAGTTCCTTAGGAAATCCTCTCCTTACCCTGCTTTACTTTTTTGTCTCCTCCACTGTCCAGCTTTCTATTACTGTAAGGCAGTTAACCTCTTGATGCCATGTGTGCAAATCCACAATCCTTCATTGGAAATCCTAAAACCTGAAAAGCTTGGAAAGTAAATGTCCTTTTACAACAATACTGATGACAAAACCTGTACTCACTTCACCTCATTTGGTGGCAAAACCTAGGCTGACCTGAGTTAACATAAGTTAACACAGTCCTTATGCATCATTCCGAGTGTGAAATATTCACACATTTTGCTGCAAAAATATAACTGTGTATAATTACATGTATATAATTACAATGTATATAACGTATATCAGGCTCTAATACAAATACTTAGTGGTATATAAAATAGACATGAATTACCTTTCCTTTCTAAAATTTGAAAACAAACAAACATGAATTCCTAAACATATCTGGTGCCTAAGTTTTGGATAAGGAATTTCAAGCCTTCATTTATTTATTTATTTATTTATTCATTCTAACATCTCTCAATAAAGGTGCAACTTTATTTTATTTTGTTGGATACCCTGGGCCTAGAATTGTATCTGACATACAGCAAAGTCTCAGTAAATATTTTGTTGAATAATTAAATAAATGATCACATTTAAGTAATGTAAGTAGAGCTCAAAATAGAAAAAAAGATGTCTTCAAGGAAGTAATCATAAAATAAGATTTTATTACATACAGCTTCTGAATCTCTTGTTTGCAATTCTGAAAAAGTTAACATCCTTGAAAAACTAAGATGGAACAAAGATATCAGACAAATAAAAACTAAGTAATTTTGGACTCAGGTTGTACGTCCTTGGTAGAGTGGGCACTAAGTGTGCCTGAGTTCAGCCTGCACACACACACACACACACACACACACACATACACACATACACACACCCTCTCTCTCTCTCTCAGAGAGACAGAATTTGTCATTAGGAAATCTACATTAAATGAAATACTAAATAGAGTTCTTATGGTAGAAAAAAAATAATCCCAGGGGAAATACAGAATGATGAAAAAATGAAAAGGATAAAACTGTGATTAGCAAAAGGACTCGGGCTTAGCTCAAGTGGTGGAGCGCCTGTCTAGCATGTGAGTCCCTGAGTTTGAACCTCAGTACTACCAAAAACATTAATAATGAATAAATACTGAAAATGCTGCAAAACAATAACAGCAGTAACTCATGGGATGTGAAATATACACAGATTTAAAATGCATGTCAAAAGTAATACAAAAGGAGTCAGGTGCAGTGGGTCATACCTATAATCCTAGCTACTTGGAAGGCAGAGATTGGGAGGACATGTTGAAGACTGAAACTAGACCCCTTTTTCTAACCCTATACAAAAATTAATTCAAAATGAATCAAAGATCTTTATGTAAGATCTGAATCTTTGAAGCTACAACAGGAAAACATAGAAAGACATAGGCATAGGCAATTATTTTCTGAATAGAATTCCAATTGCCCAGAAAATAAGAACAATAGTTGACAAGAAAGATTGCATCAAATTAAAAAGTTTATGTAAAGAGAGGATCCAAAAGGGCAACTGGGACACAGACGCAGACTGTGAGCTCCATGAATCAGGGACCTTGCTGAGATGCTGGAGACACATTTGGTTGAGGTAAAGCACCAGGGAGAACTGAAACTTCGGCACCCTGAACCCCTAGCCTGTGGAAGACTTCTCCAAGCCAGAATACACTGAAAGAGCAGGCGGCAGGCCACCACCTCTATGCCACCACCTTCTGCCAGCCCACCAGGCCACCGCCCTGCAAGACCATTGCCCACTGGCCCACCAAGCTGCAGCCTGCCCACCAGCACACCAGCCCAGCAGCACACTGGCCGCCACCTTGCAGACCCACCAGGCCACTGCCCGCCACTGGAGGGCTCCAACACCACCAGACACCAAAAACCTGCCCAGGAGACGCAGACAAACAGGACTGGATGCTAAAGGAGTAACATCAGAACTACTAAAAGTGAAATTCTACTGTTCCTGAACCAGGAATTTTTTTTCTTTTTTCTCTTTTAAGTGTTTGTTTGCTGTCTGATTGTCACCATATCTCCCTGTTGATTTCTTTGGTTCCCTATTTTTTTTCTTTTCCTTCTTTTTCTTTTTTCTCCTTCTTTTTTGGTTTTGTTAGTTTTACTGTTGTAAGTTAGCTAATACTAAATTAAACATAGACCAGAGACAGAAATAGTACCAAGGGGAATGATGGGAAGATGATAAAAGGATGGAAACCATTCTGCCCCCTAAAATAAATTAGTACAGGATCCAGAGGAAAATGAAGAAAATGGATACCAAGATCCAGACTCCAACAAAACAAAGATAAATGATACCAAGGAACCCAATGAAGCCCACAAGAACACCATGAAAGAAGAAAGTCTGCAAGTAGTCAATGAGAATGGCATACAGACGATACTAGACATGGTCAAGCAAAATGTACAGGAGGCACTGAAGAAATTCCAAGACACCAAAAATAAAGAATAAGAGAAGACACGAAACAAATAAATGAACTCATAGGAGCCCTAAATAAACACCAAAATGAAACAAAGAACACCATAAACAGAGAGATAAATAAATTAAGGACAAAAATTGACAATATTAAAGAGGAAGTGACCCATGATATGGAAAATCTCAGAAAAAAGAATGAAACAGAAATACAAAACAAAATGGAAGGCTACTCCAGCAGACTAGAACAAGCAGAAGACAGAATCTCAGAACTCAAAGATGAAATGGTAATTAAAGGAAAAACTGAAGAACTATTAGTCAGACAACTCAAGACCTGTGAAAAGAATATGGAAGAAATCACTGACTCCATCAAAAGACCAAACCTGAGAACCATGGGCATTGAAGAAGAAGAAGTGCAAGCAAAAGGAATTCATAATATATTCAACAAAATAATAACAGAAAATTTCCCAAATCTAGAGAAAGCTATGCCCATTAAGGTACAGGAAGCCTCCAGGACCCAAACAGACTTGACCAAAATAGAATTACCACATGACATATTATCATTGAAACATGACACAGAGAACAGACAAAGAATATTGACGGCTGTAAGAGAGAAAAAACAAATAACATACAAAGGTAAACCCATCAAAATTACAGCAGATTTCTCAACAGAAACCTTAAAAGCAAGAAGAGCATGGAGTGAGGTCTTCTGGGCACTGAATGAAAATAACTTCAAGCCTAGTATACTCTACTCATCAAAACTATCATACAAAATAGATGGAGCAATATAAGTTTTCCATGATAAGCAGAAACTAAAACAATATATGACCACCAAGCCACCACTACAAAAGATTCTTCAAGGAATTCTGCACACAGAAAGTGAAAGCAAACAAAACCATGAAAGGGCAGGCAGTACTAAGCCACAGGAGAAGAAAAGGCAAGAAAGTAGAGAGTAACACTGATTCAGCTGCACATAATCAAACCCTCAAACAACAAAGACAACTAAATGACAGGAATCACCACATGCCTATCAATACTAACACTGAATGTTAAAAGACTTAATTCCCCCATCAAAAGACACTGTTTGGCAAACTTGATTAAAAAGGAAGATCCAACAATCTGCTGTCTACAGGAGACCCATGTCATTGACAGAAACAAGACTGGCTGAGGGTGAAAGGCTGGAAGAAGATCTACCAAGCCAATGGCCCCCGAAAACAGGCAGAGGTATCAATACTTATCTCAGACAAAGTAGACTTCAAACTTACATTGATCAAACAAGATAAAGAAGGACACTCCATACTAATAAAAGGGGAAATACACCAAAAGGAAATAACAATTATCAACTTATATGCACCCAATGTTCGCTATTTCTGGCCATAAAGGAAATACAAATCAAAACCACACTAAGAGTCCACCTCACCGCTGTTAGAATAGCCATCATCAAAAACACCAACAACAACATGTGTTGGCTTGGATTTGGGGAAAAAGGAACCCTTGTACACTGCTGGTAGGAATGCAAGCTGGTGCAACCACTCTGGAAAAAAATATGGAGGATTCTTAACAATCTAAACATAGATCTGCCATATGATCCAGCAATCCCACTCCTGGGGATATACCCAAAGGAATGCAACACAAGCTACTCCAAAGGCACCTGCACACCCATATTTATTGCAGTGCTATTCACAATACCCAAGTTATGGAAACAACCAAGATGCCCCACTACTGATGAATGCGTCAAGAAAATGTGGTATTTGTACACAATGGAATTGTGCTCAGCCATAAAGAAGAATGAAATCTTATCATTCCTAAGTAAATGGATGGAACTGGAGAACATCATTCTGAGCTAGGTTAGCCAGGCTCAGAAGACCAAAAATCATATGTTCTCCCTCCTATACGGACTTTAGATTGAGGGCAAATACAGCAATGTGGCTGGACTTGGATCACATAACAAGGGGAGAGCACATACGGGAGGTATGGGGATAGGTAGAAAACCCAAAACATGAAAGCGTTTGATGTCCCCACTGCAGAGAAACTAATACAGAAACCTTAAAGTGGCAGAAGTCAACATGAGAAGAGGATCAGGAACCAGCACAAAGATCAGTTAGAGATGAATCAACTTGGGTTGTAACATATTTGTACATGGAAGCAATGCTAGGAATCTCTCTGTATAGCTACCCTTAACTCATCTAGCAAAAATGCTTTGTCTTTCTTATTATGCTTATGTCTTCTCTTCAACAAAATTAAGAGATAAGGGCAGAACAGGTTCTGCCTGGAAGTGAGGGGGGATGCGGGGGAGAGAGTGGGGGGTGGAGGGCAAGGTGCAGAAATGACCCAAACAATGTATGCATATGTGAATAAATGAATTAAAAAAAGTTTATGTACTTTAAAAGAAATAATCGCCAGAATCAAGAGATACCCAAGAATGGGAGAAAACCTTCACCAGCTATTCAACAGAAAAGCAACTAATATCCAGAATATACAAAGAGCTCAAAAAGCTAAATAGCAAAAGAATAAATAATCCAATTAACAAATGGGTGAACGAATGGAACAGTTCTCAGAAGAAGAGGTACAAATGGCTAATAAATGCATAAGAGCCATAAAGGAAATGCAAATAAAATGACACTGAGATTGTCTCTCACTCCAGTCAGGATGGCTATCATCAAGAAAACAAACAACATACGATGCTGATGGAAATGTAAACTAGCAGTGCAACCACTACAGACATCAGTACACGTTCATTACAAACTAAAGACAAATTGACTTTATGCCATGCCATCCTACTCTTACACATATATCTAAAGGAGTATAAATAAACATACAAGAGTGAAACCTGCACACCCATGTTCATTGTAGCTCTGTTCACAATAGCCAAGCTGTGTGATCAGCGTATGTGCCCAACAACTTATGAATGGATAAGGAAAATATGATATATATATATATATATATATATATACAAAATCATATATCATATATGGTATATACTAGAGATATATATATACATATTATCATATATCATATATGGTCTATATATTATATATATATATTATTCTGTCAAAAAGAAGTACTATTCAGCCATAAAGAAGATGAAATTATGTCATTTGCAGGAAAATGGATGGAACTGGAGATCATGTTGAGTGAGCCAAGCTCAAAAAGCCAAATATCATATTTTCTTTCCTAAGTGGAATCTATACCTAAAATAATGATAATAATAATATGGAACATGAGATAAAAGGGAGACTGTCTGGACAGGGATCAGCAGGAGGAGTGAAGAGGAAAGAAAATGTACTAGGGGTGTGAAAATGATCAAAGTATGATAATATATAACACAGCATAATGAAACCCACCAAAAACTGTTTGAAAAGGGGAGGAGGGAGAGCAATTAAGGGAATAAAAATAGTGAATAAATGTTGACTGAATGCTAATGCTGCAAAACAGTAATAGCAGTATCTCATGGGATGTGAAATATACATGGATTTAAAATGCCTGTCAAGAAAAATACAAAAGAGGTTGGGCATGGTGGCCCATGCCTGTAAGCCCAGCTACTTGCAAGGCAGAAATTAGGAGGATTGTGGTTTGAGGCCAGCCTGAGCAAAGAGTTAGTGAAAGTCCATGTCAACAAACAATCTGTGTGGTGGTGCACCTGTAATCCCACCTATACAGGAGGTTGTAAATGGGAGGATCTTGGTCTGTGGTAGGCCCTGGACAAAAACATGAGACCCTATCTGAAAAGTAACTAAAGCAAAAAAGGGCTGGGACCAAGGCTCAAGTGGCAGAGTGCCTGCCTAACAAGCATAAGGCTCTGAGTTCAAATCCCAGTACCACCAAAATAATAAAATATTATTATTAATACAAAAAAGAAGGAGGGGTACATGGGTAAAATGTTCTAAGTTCTACCAACACATTATAGGAAAATAGTAAAAGTAATACTTTATATAAGTCATAACTTTTCAAGAATAAATGCAGTAACTTCTAAAGCAGTAACTAAAGTAAAGTAAGACAAGCCTGGCATGATGGTGCATGCCTGCAATCCCAACTACTGAGGTGGCAGAGACAGGAGGATCACAGTTCAAGGTTAGCCCAAGCAAAACAGTTATTGAGACCCTATCAGAAACAAGGTGGGCATGGTGGTATTCATCTATAATCCCAGCTACTTGGAAGGTGGAGGTAGGAGAATCACAAGCCCACCTGGGAAAAAGTGTGAGAACCTATCTAAAAAAACAAACTGAAAGCAAAAGGACTGGGGATATGGCTCAAATGATAGAGTACTTGCTTAGCAAGCATGAGGTCCTGAGCTCAAAACCCAGTACCACAATAAACAGATAAATGATACATAGATAGACAGATAAAACAAGTTAATGGAGAGGAAGACATAAAATTATTTGAATAATCCAAGCAAATAAAGCAAAAAAAAAATGAAGAAAATGGACCAAATAAGAAACAAATATTAAGATGAAAAATGTAAACCAAGTCAGTAAATTCATTAACTGTAAATAGATCCAATAATACAACTAGGAGCCTATAATTTTCAGTCTAGATTTCAAAAACAACCACATGATTCTTTCAAGAGACATCCCTTAAATACAGCCACACAGAGGTTGAAAATTAAAGGACAGAAAAAGCCATGCCATGAAACTGCTGACCAAAGGAAAGCAGATTTTAAGACAAGACCATTAGTGAAGAGAGACACTTCATAATCATTAAAGGGTTGGTCCTGCAGAAATATATCACAATATAAATCTGTATGCAACCAATAAAATGGCTTTAAAATACATAAGCAACAAGTGGAAAAAATGAAGGAGAAATAGGCGAACACAGTCGTTCACTCCTTATTTATAGCTCTCCTGTCCATGGTTTCAGTTCCTTTCATCCAAAAACTATTACAAGGAAAATTTCAGAAATAAGAATTCATGTTTTAAATTCCATGCCATTCTACATAGTGTGATGAAATCCTGGGCCATTCCATCATACCTGAGACATTAACCATCCCTTTGTCAGCGTTTCCACTTTGCATATGCTATCTACCCATTAGTCACTTAGTTGCCATCTGGGTTATCAAAATGTCTGTCACAGTAATGCAGCACTTGTGTTCAGTTAACCTACATTTTATTTATGAATGGTCCCAAAGTGCAAGAGTAGTAATGCTAACAATGCAGACACAGCACATGCACAGAAGCTGTAGGGTGCTTCCTTAAAATTAAAAGGTGAAATGTTCAATATAAGCCTATTTGGAATCGTCATAATGATTCCCTCCTGTATAATGGATATATTCTAATAAAAATTTTTAATTAAAAGGTGAATGCTCTCAACTTAGTAAGAAAAAAATGCTCAAGTTGCGAAAATATACAGTAAGAATGAATCTTTTACCATTAAATTGTTCTATTTTATTATTACTTATTATTCATTTCTTCCTGTACCCATAAATTTACTTTACCATAGGTATGTATGTATAGGCAAAATTAGTATGTTTAGGGTTTGGTACTGTTCCTGGTTTTAGGCATCCCCTTGGGGTGCTGGAGTATACCTCCACGGACAAAGGAGGACTGTATTCAATCGTGGTGGAAGAGTCTAATATCTTTCATTAGCTGACAGAGCAAACAGAAAAGAGTCAATAAAAACATAAAAGATTGAAAGGCATAATTCCCACCTTGTCCTCAGTGACATATATAGATAACTGGACTCAACGGTGACAGAATGCACATTCTTTATAAGGTCCACAGTAAATACTGGATTTTAAAGTAAGGCTCAGCAAATCAAGAAAACGAAGCCCATTTGCAAAGCAAGCCTCAGCCTAGAAACCAACCACAAAAATACAAAAGCAGTAACATTCCTTAAAATAGCCCTAGCATTAGATTTTAAATATAACAAAAACACAAGAAAATATTTAAACAAAGGACAATGAAAACATGACTCATTTATGTGGGGTGCAATTAATGTAGTGCTTAAAAATTATAGTCTGAAATGTATATTTTACAAAAGAAGACTTCAAATTTATGGTATAAGAATCCATCTCAAGAAACTAAAAAAATAACAAATTGATCACAAAGGAAAAACTTAATAACAAAAATATGATCTAAGTTAAGAGAAAATAAACACCTTATTGTGCTATAGACCTCTAAAGCTTAACCCTCCTACTTAATTGTATTTTTGTACCTGCTAACCACCCTTGATCTCTCCCTCTCCCCTTTCCAGCCTCTAGTAACTACTACTGTACTTCTGCTTCTATGACAATAGCTTCTGGAAACACTAAAAACTACCAGATTTTACTCAAGAAGAAATAGCTTGAATAGCCCTGCACATATATTAAAAGTTTCATATTTTTATCAAAGATGTTCCCACTAAGAAAAGCCTCTAGGACCTAGTGACTTTGCTGGAAAATCTATCAAACATGTTAGGAGGATAAAAAATTAACCCTACACAAATTCTTCCAGAAAATAGAAGAGGAGACAATCTTTCTCAAGTCATTGTATGAAATCAGCACTTCCTCATATTGAAACCAGACAAAAATATTACAAAAAACAAAACTAAAAACCAGTATCTTTCAAGAATATAGTCATTTAGCTTCAGCAAAATATTAGCAAGTTGAGTCAAGAAATATGTGAGAAGGATAAAGTATCATAACCAAGTACAATTTATCTCACAAATGCAAAATTGGTATGACATTCAAAGCCAGTGAGTGTTACACACCCTAACAACATATTGAAAGGACAAATGACATAAGCATTTCTACATTTGCAAGAAAAGTATTTAACGAACTTTTACATTCATGAATGAGTGTTTCCTTAAGCATAACACTGCAGTGAAAATGTTATCCAGTGTGATAAGGCAAGAAAAAGAAATAAAAGGGGCAAAGATTAGACAGAATAAAGTAAAGCTGTCTTTATTTGCACATGGTACATCTGCCTGGAAAATCCTAAGTAATCTACAAGATGATACCACAATAAGTAAGTTCAGCAAGGTCTCAGTCTTTTACTGAATACATGGTAAATATTCCAATATCAATTGTATCTCAATATATCAAAAATAAACAATTGGAAATTGAAATGAGAATAAAATAATCATTCACAATTTTATCAAAAAACATGAAATACTAAGAGGAAAATCTTAACAAAAAGTGTGCACGAATTGTATATGTGAAGCTATAAAACACAGACAAGAAAAAATACAGAGTATAATTGAGGAGATAATGATGCTCATAAACCAGAGGCTCAATATTGCTGAGTTGTATAGATGTATAAATTCGAAGTAATCCCAATGCAAATCCCAGAAAGATTTGTAGTAATTTCAAAACTGATTCTAAAGTCCTTTGTGCTTTGCCATATAAATTTTAGAAACAATTTCAAAGAAAGGGAAAAAATACTGGAGTACTACTGGATTTCTAGGTTTAGTATAAAGTTACAAAAATTAAGATAGTACAGTACTGGTATAATGGCAAACGAATAGATCAATGGATCAGAATAAAGTGTGCGTGTGTGTGTGCAACTGACATTCAATGAACTTGCCAAGGAAATTAGTGGAGAAAGGATAAGTTTCTCAACAAATAGGTACTAGAAATACTAAACATCCAAAACAAAACTGGATTTAAAATGAGTCACAAACCTAAATGTAAGAGCTAAAACCATAAAACTTCTAGAACAAACAAGCAACAAAGAAACATTTTTGAGACCTTGGGATAAGCAAAGACTTTTGGATAGAGCACAAAAAACACAAATCATAAAAAAAGAAATTGATTTAAAAGTACTAATAAGTGTTAATTAAAAGTATTAACTGAAAAGTCATTAATTGTGGTTCTTGTATATTTGAGGCAACTTAAGTATCACTGTGCTGTTTGTGGAATTAATTGTCATCTAAGTGGCTTATTCCTTGGTAACCTGACATTGACTGCAATAATGCAATTTTCATATAGAAATGCTGTTCGAAGAGAGAGTGTGTCCATTTCACCTGGGCCTGTTGAAACCCAATCTGCAGGAAAGGACATTCTAACAGAATTGGAGGTTAAATTTCATTTGCTGATTTAATTAAAACTAACAAGATGGGGGGGAAAGTATGTCACTACAATTTTAAAATGTTTGCTCTTTGAAAGACAGAGCTAAGAAAAGGAAAAGATAAGCCACAGTCTAGGAGAAGAATATTTGCAAAATGCATATCTGATGAAAGGCCTGTGTCATATATAAGAATTCTTACAAACAACAATGAAAAGACAACACAAATTTTTAAATGGGAAAAGGATTTGAACAGACTACTTCACCAAAGAAGGCTTGAGCACGTGAGAAAATATTTAGCATCAGTCATTAGGGAAATGTAATTAAAGCTACAATGCTCCTAGCAGAGGAGTAAAATTAATATAATTAGTTAATAGAAAAAAATAAAAAACACATCCATTGCTGATAAAGATGCAGAAGTATTGTAATTCTCATAATTGCTGATGAGAATTGCAAAATGGTACAACCACTGAGGAAAAGTTTGGCCATTTCTTACAGAATTAAATACACACCACCATACAACTCGGCAATTCCACTCCTAGATATTTGTCCAAGAAAAAAGGAAACAAATAACCAAGCAAAAACGTATAGCAGAACACATCAGCTTTACTCATAATCTCTAAACAACCCAAATACCCATCACCTAATGAATGAATAAAATAACAATAAGACACTGATGAAATATTACTCAGCAATAAAAAGGAACAGAACGACTGAAATACCAACAACACGGATGAATCTCAAAAGGCTTATGCCAAATGACAGAAAGCACACACAAAGGTTTACGCATTGTAGGATTCTACTCACCTGCATTCACAAAAAAAAAAGAAACGATCTCATCAATCTATTCATCCACAGCTTAGGAAGTGCTCTATGAAAGCTGCGAGGATGGATACATGGATCTCTGCGGGGAGGGTAAACTGCAACAAAATGATACAAAGACGGGAAAAAACCCCAAAAAACCCGCACGGAGGGGCCGAAATCCACCCAGAGACAGAACAAGGCAAGGCGTGCGACCTGCACGGAGTCCCACGGCTTAACAACCGAGAGCCGGTCGATGACCACACAGGTGGACAGAAGCACGCGTGGCCTGGAGCAGGCGATGCGCCCCGCCCTTCTGTCAGAAACGCTCGCCGCGCCCGGGTCGGAGTCTCACGCAGGAACGTTCGCCATGCTCCGCAGCCGAGCTGGAGAGCGCGGCGAGCGCCGGCCTGGCTGACCCGAGCGGGGGACACAGGGTCCCCGGGCCGCGGGTCCCCGTCCCTCCCCGTGCGCCCCGCTTACCCAGGCCTGCCGTTCCAGCTGAGCGTACAGATTGGAGCCCTTGAGCTTCTGCACTATCTGGGCAATGATGAGAGACAGATCCGACTCCTCCTGCAACATCTCCCCGGCCCTAGCCCGCCAAGCCGCGGGGACAGGACGCCGGCACGCAGAGAATGGGCCGGTGTCACTTGTCGGTCCCGGACCGTAGTACACCGGAACGCCTCTGGCCGGCGTTACCAAGCAACCGCCCGGCCCTGTGTCCGTCGCTTTCTCGTCCCCCCCGCGCCTGCAGACTCCGGAACCTGCGTTCCGGAAACGGACCAGGGCAGGGAGGTGGATGTCATTTCCTTGTTCCTGCCTGGTCTGATTGAGGGAAGAGGGAGAACAAAAGCTTCTCTCCAGAGCTGCGGTGCCGCGCCTGCACAAGAGGAACCCAGAGAGTTGAGTTTTGTAATTTACTCTGTAGAGGCTCGCTCCTCAAACACCTCTCAACCTCTGCAGATACAAGGCTGTGAGGGTGGGGCGTAGGTTCAATCCCCAGTACAAGAAAAGAGAAGAGAAAAGAAGGGGAAAGGAGGAGAAGAGAGAGGGAAGGAAGGGGATCCCAGTTCACAGGATGTGTGATGACCAGCTGAACAAAAATTCCTGGAGTTGCCTAGCACTGTACATAACACTCAATTTTACCTCATTTTCTCTTCTTTGTAGTCTCTGGCGTCATACACTAGAAATAAGGAGACCATCTGTTCTCATCTAACAGCTACCTACAAATTAGGCAAGAAACATTGAAAGGGTTTCCACAAAGCATTATCAATTCAAGGGTGAATAAGACATTGTTCTAGTCTTAAAGGAATTTGTCGTCTACATCTTTCCTCTTCCATGTATTCATTCATTTATTCAGCTTTCAACTTATTGAACATGTACATCCAAGGAGCTTTGTGAGCTCAAAGATATAATAAAATATGGTTCTGGTCTTTAGGGAAATATATCAAATACTTTTAGAACAAGAAGTAACTGATTGAACTAATTGAGTGGAATACCCAAAAGTCAATGGCAACCAGAAAAAGGACTAAGGAATAATACACACAGTGGAATAACCTTGCCAAAATAGTAAAGAGTTAATTCAGTTGTGTACATGCATTTATTTGAAGGAAATCAAAATTAGCATTCCAAGAAAACAGCCCAAGACTCCTGTTAAAGGTACTCTAGACTAACTACATCAAACTCTCTGGTGGATTCTGGTCATCTGGTTTTCATACAAGTCCCAGGAGATTGTGATGCTGGTGGTTTAAATGCTACATTCTGGATAAGAAAGGACTGGAACAGTTAAACAATAGGAATTCAAAGGGCTAGGACCCCTGGCATCTCTGCACCACATCCTGGCAACACCACCATTCAAGATACCAGGATGATAAATACAGACTCTAAATAATCCATTTGCTCAGATGTGTTTATTAAACCAACTTTGGAAAGAGGCAAATAGGAGAGAAATAAAGCACTTATTGTTTCTTTACAAAACATTCTCCAACAACTCATAATTTCTCAAACTTGTAGATGAGCAGAACTCCTCAACTCTTTGTAGACCCTCCATGGCAACACTCCACCCCCTCATAAATCTCCAACACAACCTCACTTGAACAACAACAAAAACTGGTAGAAATTGCTTTGAAATTGAGAAGCGGTGGTGATAAATGACTAAAAAGGTAGAGTGCCTGCCTAGCAAGCATGAGGCCTTGAGTTCAAACCCCAGCACCACCCAAAAAGGTTGGCAGAACAGATTCTGCCTGGAAGTGAGGGAGGGGTTGGAGGGAGGGGGGAAGTAGGGGGAAGAAACAGCCCAAACGATGTTTGCACATATGAATAAATGAATAAAAAAATAAAGATACCGAGGTTAGGAAGGAAAAGAAGATGAAACTGTGATTGGAAGAAAAAGAGAAGTGCCTTAAAAGTCAGAAAGCATCCCAGCTCCCTTCCTAGTAAGTACCCTGGAAATTATATGAGTCTCTTTTCCAATCAGAGTTTCAGCTTTCTAACCTGTTACAAGAGGGTAAAATATCAACCTGGGGGGATATTTTCAGGAGTAAATGTACCTAATGTTAAAATATTAATAAATAAAATATTGAAGCTGAGATAAGTAAAAACAATGCCCAGTAATGTTGACAGCGGAAAGTAAACATAGCAACACATGTGAAAGTGCTCAGAACAATTCTTTGCACAGATAAGAGGCTTTAAATCCTATAAAGAGAGAACACTTTTAGCCTTTTAGCAACAATTAAGAAGTCTAGATTTTGTTCCAAAAATATATCCAAGCCCCAAAAAAGCCCTGTAATTGTAATGTTAAAAAATGTTTCTTACATACATAGAAGCAGGTGTGTTGGAGTCTAATTCAATTCTACAATGCCCTCTGCTCTCTTTTTTCCAATTCAATTTAGCAAGACCTTTCAAAACACCTGCTCTAGACTAGGAATGGCAAGGAATACAAAGATGAGAAAAAATGGTGCTTTCTCTCAAGGAATTCTCAGTCCCAAACAGATGATGCAGTACACAAAAAACTAAAAGGATAGAAAGAGTCCTCTAGTTTGCCACTGTGTATGTGGAAACTCCATTACTTTAAAGTCATCAGTCCATAAAAGCTGAAGGCAAAGAGTACCATCTCCATCCCACAAGGAAGGACTTTGCTTTGGAAATCCTTACTCTACCCAGAGTGGAAACTGAGAAAACCATCCATTTTTGACAATTCAGCATGAAATATGACTCAGCCTAATAGATTAATAGCAAGTAAAGTCCAATTTCATCCGAGTGGTTGCAAGTGCAAAGAGACGAAAGTAAAACAGCCACAGAGGGACATTTCCTCAAATTCCCTAACATTTAGAACAAAGGTTCTTGGGGCCAGCAGGTGGGGGACTCTGGGCCCACCCCTGCCTTTGTCAGATATTCCTTGCTTTGCTCTATTTACACATATTGCTGTGCCAGATCTCACTGGAGAGGAGCACATGAAAGCATCAAAAACATCCCACCAGACTAACACAACATGGGGTCACATTCCAGGGGTACCCTAAAACATATTTTATTCACAGGAGTATGGTTTGCATAAATTCCACCATCTACCATGAAAAGCATTTTCAGCTGATGTTTTAGAAGGTCATGCAGCTCTGCAAAATAAATTGAACTGTATGTTCTCAGGAATGTACTGAAAATCAATAAAAATTGCTATGTGTGTTGTGTGTATCACAAATTTCACAGGTCTCACTGTCTTTGGGAACAAGTAAGATCTTAATTCTCCAGGCCCTCTTAAAAGTCTTGTCCTATTACTTCCGGGAGTCCTCAGGAAGTGGTACATATGGGTTCAGGAAAGTGTCCACTCAGGGTCATCTGTTCTGCCTCCCTTGTGATGCTTCTTAGAGCTACCCAAACAACAAAACCCAAAATTTGCTTAGGCCCCAAGGTTTACAAAGGCTTTCATGAAATTGAAAAAGGCTCTTTAGATTCCTCTTGTCACCTCTTTGTGCACAGGGAGTCCCTCCTTTCTAAGGGCATATGTAAAGCTGATGTGGTACTTTTCCCTCAGTTTTGGGTTGACTGTGCCATGTGGTCTGCCCTGTTGACCAAATGATGTCAGTGTGAGGGTGGTGTCATAGAACACTCATGAGTGAACATCCCTGACTGAGATTTGGGCCATTCAGATCCACTTAGACTAAACTACTTAGTTACACCATATCTAGATTATGTACCATTCACACAGAGTTTCTCACGTGCAGTTCAGACCCAAAATCTAAGTTATATTATTTATCCACATGACATTTTTCTGTATCATGATGAAATTTTAAAAGCTAAAGAAAAATAAGTGACCCACTGCAAAATAAAGTCTATGACAAAAGTACATTTATTTACAAATGTAATCTTTAAAAAGACAAAAACGAGTGGCTTAGAAAGGAAGTAACTTGTTCATGAATCACGTTCATCTATAGCTGGAGGAACTCTACTGGAATTCTAAGTTATTCTATTTGTGCAACAGGAGTGAATATTGGAAAGAGACTAGTCTCTAACGAAACTGGTATTGTTTGAGGCAAAAGAGGTTTAGTGTTTACAAAAAGGTAATGTTTCTCAAGGTACTTCTTCCAGGTTTAGGGTGACAGTTGAGTAGGGTTCACTTGGCTCCTGGCTTATCAATTCTATGATCACAGCTCTGCTTACTTATCTCCTCCAAACTACACCCAACACATAAACACGCACACATTTCCACTCTAGGTATTTACCTTTTTTAAAAATTTTATTCATATGTGCATACAATGCTTGGGCTATTTCTCCCCCTTGCCCCCACCCCCTCCCTTACCACCCACCCCACCTCCTCCCTCTCTCCCCAACCCCCTCGATACCTGGCAGAAACTATTTTGCCCTTATCTCTAATTTTGTTGAAGAGAGAGTATAAGCAATAATAGGAAGGAACAGGGTTTTTGCTGGTTGAGATAAGGATAGCTATACAGGGAGTTGACTCACATTAATTTCCTCTGCGTGTGTGTTACCTTCTAGGTTAATTCTTCTTGATCTGACCTTTTCTCTAGTTCCTGGTCCCCTTCTCCTATTGTCCTCAGTTGCTTTTAAGGTATCTGCTTTAGTTTCTCTGCGTTGAGGGCAACAAATGCTAGCTAATTTTTTAGGTGTCTTACGTATCCTCATATCTTCCTTGTGTGCTCTCACTTTTATCATGTGCTCAAAGTCCAATCCCCTTGTTGTGTTTGCCCTTGATCTAATGTCCACATTTGAGGGAGAACATATGATTTTTGGTCTTTTGGGCCAGGCTAACCTCACTCAGAATGATGTTCTTCAATTCCATCCATTTACCAGCGAATGATAACATTTCGTTCTTCTTCATGGCTGCATAAAATTCCATTGTGTATAGATACCACATATTCTTGATCCATTTGTCAGTAATGGGGCATCTTGGCTGTTTCCATAACTTGGCTATTGTGAATAGTGCCGCAATAAACATGGGTGTGCAGGTGCCTCTGGAGTAACCTGTGTCACAGTCTTTTGGGTATATCCTCAAGAGTGGTATTGCTGGATCAAATGGTAGATCAATGTTTAGCTTTTTAAGTAGCCTCCAAATTTTTTTCCACAGTGGTTATACTAGCTTGCATTCCCACCAGCAGTGTAAGAGGGTTCCTTTTTCCCCGCATCCTCAAAAACACCTGTTGTTCGTGGTGATGCTGATGATGGCTATTCTAACAGGGATGAGGTAGAATCTTAGTGTGGTTTTAATTTGCATTTCCTTTATTGCTAGAGATGGTGAGCATTTTTTCATGTGTTTTTTTGGCCATTTGAATTTCTTCTTTTGAGAAAGTTTTGTTTGGTTCATTAGTTTTGGGAGAATTTAGTTTTTTAAGTTCCCTATACATTCTGGTTATCAGTCCTTTGTCTGATGTATAATTGGCAAATATTTTCTCCCACTCTGTGGGTGTTCTCTTCAGTTTAGAGACCATTTCTTTTGTTGAGCAGAAACTTTTTAGTTTTATGAAGTCCCATTTATCTATGCTATCTCTTAGTTGCTGTGCTGCTGGGGTTTCATTGAGAAAGTTCTTACCTATACCTACTAACTCCAGAGTATTTCCTACTCTTTCCTATATTGACTTTAGAGTTTGGGGTCTGATATTAAGATCCTTGATCCATTTTGAGTTAATCTTGGTATATACATGGATCTAGTTTCAGTTTTTTGCAGACTGCTAACCAGTTTTCCCAGCAGTTTTTGTTGAAGAGGCTGCTTTTTCTCCATCATATATTTTTAGCTCCTTTGTCAAAGACAAGTTGGTTATAGTTGTGTGGCTTCATATCTGGGTCCTCTATTCTGTTCCACTGGTCTTCATGTCTGTTTTTGTGCCAGTACCATGCTGTTTTTATTGTTATTGCTTTGTAATATAGTTTGAAGTCAGGTATTGTGATACCTCCTGCATTGTTCTTTTGACTGAGTATTGCCTTGGCTATTCGTGGCCTCTTGTGTTTCCATATAAATTTAACAGTAGATTTTTCAATCTCTTTTAATGAATGTCATTGGAATTTTGATGGGAATTGCATTAAACATGTAGATTACTTTTGGGAATATCGACATTTTTACTATGTTGATTCTACCAATCCATGAGCATGGGAGATCTCTCCACTCTCTATAGTCTTCTTCAGTCTCTTTCTTCAGAAGTGTATAGTTTTCTTTGTAGAGGTCTTTCACATCCTTTGTTAAGTTTACTCCTAGGTATTTGTTTTTTTTTTGAGGCTATTATAAATGGAATTGTTTTCATACATTCTTTTTCCGTTTGCTCATTGTTAGTGTATAGCAATGCTAATGATTTTTCTATGTTGATTTTATATCCTGCTACCTTGCTATAGCTATTGATGCTGTCTAGGAGCTTCTAAGTAGAGTTTTTTGGGTCTTTAAGGTATAGGATCATATCATCTGCAAATAGGGATATTTTGACAGTTTCTTTACCTATTTGTATTCCTTTTATTTCTTCTTCTTGCCTAATTGCTCTGGCTAGGAATTCCAGTACTATGTTGAATAGGAGTGGAGATAGTGGGCATCCTTGTCTCGTTCCTGATTTTAGAGGGAATGGTTTTAGTTTTTCTCCGTTAAGTATAATGCTGGCTGTAGGTTTGTCATATATAGGTTTTATAATGTTGAGGTACTTTCCTTCTATTCCTAGTTTTCTTAGAGCTTTTATCATGAAATGGTGTTGGATCTTATCAAAGGCTTTTTCTGCATCTATTGAGATGATCAAGTGGTTTTTGTCTTTGCTTCTGTTAATGTGGTTTATTACATTTATTGATTTTCATATGTTGAACCACCCCTGCATCCCTGGGATGAAGCCTACTAGGTCGTGGTGAATAATCTTTTTGATGTGTTGTTGAATTTGGTTTGCCATTATTTTATTGAGGATTTTTGCGTCAATGTTCATTAAGGAGATTGGCCTATAGTTCTCCTTTTTGGAGGTGTCTCTGCCTGGTTTTGGGATAAGTGTAATACAGGTTTCATAAAAGGTGTTTTGCAGTTTTCCTTCCCTTTCTTTCATGGAACAGTTTAAGGAGGGTTGGTATCAGTTCTTCTTTAAAGGTCTGATAGAATTCAGCAGAGAATCCATCAGGTCCTGGACTTTTCTTTTTGGAGAGACTCTTGATTGCTGCTTCATTTTCATTTTGTGTTATAGATCTATTCAGGTGATTAATATCCTCTTGGTTCAGTTTTGGATGATCATATGTATCTAGAAATCTGTCCATGTCTTTAAGATTTTCAAATTTATTTGAATATAGGTTCTCGAAGTAGTCTCTGATAGGTATTTATCTTTTAATAGCTCTTTCTTATAAAAAGGTTTTGAGGACTAGAGGTGTGGCTCAAGCAGTAGAGTCCCTACTTTGCAAGCATGAAGTCCTAAGTTCAAACCTCTGTCCCAACTAAAATAATTTTTGAAGGATTTTGAAAAGGCAACATCTAGAAAATTATTTCACCATTTTTATCCTTGGTTTTCAGTATAGTCCCTGGCACAGAGCTGTATCCCCCATGGCATAGTCACCTAGAAGTCCCAGTGACATTTAACTCAGTGGTCCACATCATACCCTACTCATTATGCTATCCGGTTTTGTCTTCCTTTCCCTGCCTTGCTTTCCCATTATTCTACTCCAATATATCTATCAGACACAAATTCTTATTTCAGGGAAATTCTTACTTCAGGGAAGGAGGGGGCCCAAGCTATGTACCTGGAAGGTTGTAAGTACTTAAGAAATGCTGGTAACAGAAAAAGCAACAATTTCCAACTTTTTGCAGGGGACACTGCCTGGATGTGTATTTGAAGCTTTATATATGACTGTCTAGGTCAGCTGGGTCTTCTCAGCCTTGCACTGGAGAAGAAGAATGCCAAGAGAAGTGTATCAGTCAAGATTCTCAAGAGGAACAGAACCAATAGGAGTTATGTAGACAGAGTGGGGAAGGGGAGGTAGAGAGGGGAGAGAGGAGGGGAACTAAGAAGAGAGGGGAGGAAAGGAAAAGAGGGCTGATCTTAAGGATTTGGTTCACGCAATTGTAGAAGCTGGCAAATCTGAAATCTCTAGCACAGACGAGACATTCAGGTAAGAGTTGATGTTACAGTCTTGAGTCAAGTTCATGGAAGAGAGTAGCAGACTGAAAACTCAGGCAGAATTTCTATGTTGCAGGCTTGAGGCAGAATCCTGTCTTCTCTAGGAAACCCCAGCTCTGCAAGGCTCTAAACTGAATGTATGAGGCCCACCCACATTATGGAGAGTAATATGCTTTACCTTGTAATTGTAAATCTTCATCATATCTGCCAAATATAGATTAGTGTTTGTCCAAATGACTGGGTGCTATAGCCAACCAAGATGAAACATAATATTAACTGTCACAATTGTTACATGTGTTCTTGACCTTGTCTTTCCATTCGTCTTTTCCTGGTCAAACTTTTCTCAGAGTCTCATTCTTCTTTGACATCCTGACTCTCTCCAACACTTCCATTTTGATTCTCAGTCTGATGCACTTTTTGACTCTTTACCCTGCTGTACTGTTCTTCCATCCATGGTTTCTCTACTGAATTGGACTTCACTCTGAGGAACGATTTCTTTGACTGGTTCCAGGGCTCCTTCACAATGCCCCCACAAGCGTTTGAGTCCAGTAGTTCTTTGTGCTGGGCCTCTAACCAGGCATGAACTTCTTTCTAGATTAACCAAACAAAAGTTTAATTCATGGAACTAAAAATAAAATATGTGTCAAATAGCACTTTGAAAAGGAATGTGCCAGAAATCAATCCACAGCCCCTAGGGGGCAGGGGATGGGGAGCTGTGATTAACCACTAGTATGGTAGGGCACAATTTTGGTGATATGACTTAATGTCAGAGCAACTGGAAACACTTTAAAAGAGCAGCATTGACACATTACATCAGACAGATAAATGTTTCCATCTTGACTGACTCACTTGCTGGAATCACTTCACTTGACAGTACAAATTAAAGAGGACAAGAAATGGAGATGGCTAAAAAGTACATTTTATGGTTTTCAGGGTATGAGTAAAAGTATCAAATTGTTAAGAATTATTGTTTCATTCCTGAAACATTAACGGTCAGAACAAACTTGGTCAGTCAAAATTTTCATTTTCTGTTGACAAGAGTGAAATTTGTCCTTTCCAAGAGTAGAATTAAGAGAATTGTTCAAGTGACAGAGCATGATGGAGACAGAGTTTGAAGTTCACATCCAAGTTTTCTGACTATTTGGCCTGTGATTTTCCACTGCTCTAGACTGTTTGTTTTGGGGTGTGTGTGTGGTGTGTGTGTGTTTGACTTGTCATTTCTCTTTCTTTTTTAGTCCCAAATATGCAGAAAAAGAAACTAATAACATTGCATTTCATCCTTGAAACATCTCATAAAGTAGGTGCTATTTTCTCTAGTGTTTAGAGGCTAAAAAGCTGTAACATTTGACATCACAATGAAGCTCAGAATAGCAGACCTGTGATCCAAACCCAGCGTGTTCAGACTTCTCTGGAACAAATGGTAATTTTGCCTCAAAAATGCTCAGGTCCAGGGAGGAAGGATGGTTTAGTGGATACGCTGATGCTGACAGGAAGCATAACTTCCAATGCTCTGTGGCACAGCAGGACAACTGCGATTGACAGCAATTAACTGTTTAGTTCATAATAGCTAGCAGAAGGATTTTATTTACTTATTTCAATTTTTTAATTGTTTATACATTTATTCATATGTGTATCCATTGTTTGGGCCATCTCTCGCCCTTGCCCCCCATCCCCTACCTCTCCTGCCCACTCCCCTTCACCCTCGCTTCCAGGCAGAACCTGTTCTGCCCTCTTCTCCAATTTTGTTGAAGAGAAAACATAGAGATAATAAGAAAGACATAGCATTTTTGCTCGCTTGAGCTAAAGGTAGTTATATGGAGAGATTCCTAGCATTGCTTCCATGCACAAGTGTATTACAACCCGAACTGATTCATCTCTACCAGACCTCTTCACTACTTCCTGGTCACCTTCCCATAGAAGCCTCTGCCAGTGGGCACATCAAACACTTTCAAGTTTTAGGTTTCCTTCCCTTTCTGTATTCCTCCTGTATGCATTCTCCCCTTTGTGTGTGGCCCATGTCCAATAATATTACTGTTTTTTTTAGGTCTATAATCCGCATATAAGGGAATATATATGATTTTTGGCCTTCTAAACCTGGCTAACTTTGCTTAAGATGATGTTCTCTAGTTCCATCCATTTACTTGAGAATAACAAAATTTTATTCTTCTTTGTGGCTGAGTAAAATTCCGTTGCTTATAAATACCACATTTTCTTAAGCCATTCATCAATAGTGGGGCATTTTGGCTGTTTCCCTAACTTGGCTATTGTAAATAGCACTGCAATAAACATGGGTGTGCAGGTGCCTTTGGAGTAACCTGTGTCACATTCCTTTAGGTATATCCCTAGGAATGGTATTGCTGGATCATATGGCAGATCTATGTTTAGTTTTTACAGAAGCCTCCATATTGTTTTCCAAAGTGTTTGTATTGACTTACGTTCCCACTATCAGTGTATGAGGGTTTCTTTTACCCCCCCATGCTTGTCAGCATTTATTGTTGGTGGTGTTCTTGATGATAGCTATTCTAAAAGGGGTAAGGTGAAATCTTAGTGTGGTTTTGATTTGCATTTCCTTTATGGCCAGGGATGGTGAGCATTTTTTCATGTGTTTTTTGGCCATTTGGACTTCTTCTTTAGAAAAAGTTCTGTTTATTTCAGTGGCCCATTTCTTTACTGGTTCATTGATTTTGGGGGAGTTTAGTTTTTTGAGCTCTCTATATATTCTGGTTATCCTTACTTTGTCTGATGTATAGCTAGTAAACATTTTCTCCCACTCTGTGGGTGGTCTCTTCAGTTTAGAGACCATTTCTTTTGTTGGGCAGAAGCTTTTTAATTTCATGCAGTCCCATTTGTCCATCCATTCTCTTAGTTGCCAGGCTGCTGGAGTTCTTTTGAGGAAGTCCTTGCCTATACCTATTTCTTCCAGAGTATTCCCTGCTCTTTCCTGTACTAACTTCAGAGTTTCGGGTCTGCTATTAAGGTCCTTGATCCATTTTGAGTTGATACTAGTACAGGGTGATAGGCATGGCTCTAGTTTCAGTTTTTTGCAGGCAGATATTCAGTTTGCCAGCAACATTTGTTGGAGACGGTCTTTTCTCCATTGTATGTTTTTGGCACCTTTGTCAAAAATAAGGTGGGCATAGCTGTGTGGATTCATATTTGAGTCCTCTATTTTCTGTTCCACTGGTCTTCATATCTGTTTTTGTGCCGGTACCGTGCTGTTTTTATTACTAGGGCGCTGTAGTATAGTTTGAAGTCAGCTATTGTGATACCTCCAGCATTGCTCTTTTTGCTCAGTATTACCTTGGCCATTAGCAATCTCTTGTGTTTCCAAATGAACTTTAGGGTAGATTTTTCAATCTCTGTGATGAATGTCATTGGGATTTTGATGGGAATTGCAATAAACATGTAGACTGCTTTTGGTAGTATACCTATTTTTACTATCTTGATTCTAGCAATCCATGAGCACTGGAGATCTTTCCACCTTCTGTAGTCTTCCTCGATCTCTTTCTTCAGGGGTTTGTAGCTCTCTTTGTAGTGGTCATTCACAGCTTTTGTTAAGTTTATTCCTAGGTATTTGACTTTCTTTGAGGCTATTGTAAATGGAATTGTTTTCATATATTCTTTCTCAATTTGTGTATAGAAAGCCTACTAATTTTTGTAAGTTGATTTTGTATCCTGCTACATTGCTGAAGGTGTTTATGGTGTTTAGGAGTTTTGGGGTAGAGTTTTTTGGGTCTTTGAGGTGTAGGATCCTGTCATCTGCAAATAGGGGTACTTTGACAGTTTCATTACCTATTTGTATTCCTTTTATTTCTTCTTCTTGCCTAACTGCTCTGGTCAGGAATTCCAGGACTATGTTGAATAGCAGTGGGGAGGATGGGCACTCTGTCTTATTCCTGATTTTAGGGGAAATGGTTTCAGTTTTTCTCCATTAAATATGATGTTGGCCTTTATTAGTAGAAGGATTTTAAATGAAGTTCCTAATACAAAGAAATATGAAATGTTTGAGGAAATGGATCTACTTATTATCCCAATCATATACATTGGATATATGCATGTATGGAAATATTGTACTCTATCCCAAAAATTGTTCACTTGTTATGTCAAAAATTAAAAAGAAATTGCAAAAAATTCAAGTCCTACTCTTCTCCAAAAAATCAAGCTAGTGATAAAATGACAACTTCAGAAATTTTCATAAATCCCCCCTTTTAATATTGATAACATTTAAATTTGAGAATGTCTAGTGACTAAAAAGCCTACAAAGTATAAAAGAGGAAACTATTTCCTTTCATTCATTGTGCATTTCTGTAAGAAGTTCCTCTGGACATCTAAAATCTTCCTCTACATTATTAATTTCTAGATATTGGAGGAATAATAAGATTTTATTAAACTTAGAGATATAATCTTTAAAATGTAAGACACACAGTTAGTAAGAAAAAAAGGATACATCCATTCTTCTTGAAAATGCATGTTTTCTCTAATAAATGGATAAACCTAAGGGTCACTTTTCCTATTCTACATTTCAAAGATAATAATTAAAGTGAGGGAATTATTAGTTTTGTATCTGAGAGCAATTATTTCCTCAGTCTATTCCTTGACTTAAATAGGTCGTATTAGACTTTGAAGTGTGTAGGCATTTACTTGAGAGACTATTGTTTCCCTGGAAACATAGTTGTGAACCAAGCATTTTTCTTTAGTAAGAAATTGACCTGGCCAGAGAGACTGGGATATTTTTAAGTTTTTTAAAAATTGGAGGAATCTGATTTAAATTTAAATGAAATTCATCTTTATGCTTTGCTAAGAGGGGAGCTCATCCAAACAAAAGAGTGTATGGGCCCATTGTCAGGTGGATACAGGTTAGATACCAAAATCTCTCACTTGCTGGTTGTGTGATCTTTTATACTTTTCTGAGGCTCTGCATGGCTGTTTTCTCATCTATAAAATGGAGCTGTAATATTTCCTATCTTATAAAGAAGCAGTTAAGATGAAATTAGAAACTGAGAATCAAGTGCATAAAGTATGCCTGGTCCCTGGTAGGCCTCGGTGAGTGTCTGCACCAGTGTTCTTCCAATGTGGGTGGGAATTGGAATCATTGGGAGAACCCAATAAAAATACAAAGTTCAGGGCCTTCATCCACTTCAATAAGCCTGGGACCTCACATTCCCTATTAACTTTCTAAGGAATAGCAAAACATAGCAAAGATTGAAAACCATCGGTTTAAACATCAGCAATAAATATTTGCCCATCTTTTACATATGTCAGACATTGTGCTCAATGCCAAGAACAAAGAGGAGAATCTATCAGTTAGGGTTCAGTTACATAAAACAGAAACCACTCCAAATTTCTTAAACAAAAAAGATTTGGTAAAGTCCATTTAAATACAACAGAATAGTTGGAAAGTCATAGCCAGTTTAGACCCTATCCAAAAATGATTCTCTGAATAAAAACACCCAGGTGACCCACCAGCTGCTGCATCCACCAAATTCCAAGGTGTGGAGGAACCAAAAGACCACCAGTGGGAAGTGTTGAGTTTGAGGATACCCTGCCTTAGGCGCAATCTAATGGTTTAGAAGCTACCTTGACCACCACATCAGGGATCTCTGGATATCCTCAGAGAGTTAGGGACTGGTTTTCACAATGCTGCTGCAGAAAACCTAGCACCTTCCTAACTGTGCTTGTTCCAACACTTGCAGCAGCTGAAGATGGTTCCTGCCTCCCTTCCACTTTCCACATCTCAAATGAGGTCATCTGACTAGGAAATCACATTCTTATTTGGAGACTGGCAGTACAAGAAGACACACTGGAAAGAGGTGGGAAGGGATGCTGAGTGTCCATATCATAGTCACTATAGATAAATGTATTAGATTGCTCAAGTTACCATAACTACAACAGACTGGGTGCCCTAAACAACAGAAATTTATTCTGGAGGCTGGAAGTCCAATAGCAGAGTGTTGGCAGATTTGGTTTTTCTATTTGGCTTTTTGCCAGCTGCATTCTCACTGTCTTCACATGGCCTTTCTTCCATGGCCATGCACACACCTGGTGTCTCTTCCTCTTCTTATAGAGGATCCCATTCCTTTTGGATTAGGGTACCAACCTAATACCTCATTTAACTCTGATTACCTCTTTAAAAGCCATATCTCCAAATACAGTCATATGGGGATAAGGACTTCAATCTCTGCATTTGGGGAAGACACAATTTAGCCTATAGTAATGATTAGGACAGACTCTGGCATGGAAGAATTCATTCTAGGAAGAAGATACAAATGAATGGATACAGTTGCAGGAGCTGAGTGCCCTGACAAAATTATGTAGATAATGGAGAAAATACTGCACAAGATACAGGTGGGCCTCTGATGATGAGTTATAGTTATATGTGTCAGAACAGAGCTGGTTATCCTTATTAATTCTTCTTTTCCATCCCAGATACAGTGTTCTAGTACAGTCAAGAACACAGTATGAGAAGTGAAACGTTCCTTGTAGGTCACTGCTAATGTTCTGCACAAACTCTACTCCTTTGACTCCAAGAGCAACCCGGTGGCAAAGGGGAGGCAAGATTTGTGAGCACCCTATTTATGAAATGAAAAATGCAAAATGGACGGGAGCAGTTTTGAGCTCTCATTAAGAAGGAGAAAGTGCTAAGACCCTTGCATGTACATCTCCTTCAAGCCTTATCTCGAAACTATCTCTGCTTTCAGCTGCTATTGTCTGGTTGCTTGTGCCCCTCAGAATTCTTATGTTAAAATCTAAACCCTATGGTATTGAGAGGTGGGGCCTTTGGGTGGCGATTAGGCCATGAGAGATCTGCAGTCTTGAATTAGTGGCCTTTTAAAAGAGGCTAGAAGAGACCCTCAACCCTTTCATCATGCAAGGACACAACTGAAAGGAGCCATCTATGAATCAGAAAGTGGGCTCTCATCAGACACTGACTCTACCATACCTTCACCTTGGACTTCCAATCTTCAGAGCTATTAGCAATAGACTTTTGTGGTTTATGAATAAACCACTCTAAAGCCTGAGCTACAGCTGAGGAGACAGAAGCTTACAGGGGCTAAATGACTCACTTGAGGTCACATGATAAAAAATGGGAGAATCTGGATTTGAATCTGGATCACGCATTTCCAGTGTCTGGGCTCTCATTTCTGGTGCCAGAAAATCCAAAGCCTTCCTGATCTCCTGACCCTACAGTTTAAACTTTTGAACTTATTGTGGTTTTGCCCAGATTTCTGCTTTTTAATCTTTTTTCTTTTGAATTTTTACTTGTAAAATTATTTAAAGCCAACTTTATATCCTTTTATCACTGCCTGAGCTTATTTTATTCAGTTATTTTTGGTTATTCTTACCTTTTCCCAGTTTCTCTATTTGTCTTATAGAATTTTCTTATTATGTATCCCTTGCATGGCAGCTTAGAACTGAGTTTTCATTCCAGAGGTAAGAAAGAGATCTAATCAAAGCCATGTGCCTTATAGGTTCAGATATTCAATTAGCACATATCTATTGGGTATCTTTTATCTGTCAGGTTCTGTCCTAGACACAGAACTTAGCAACAAGCTGGATAGTCCAGACACATGATCTTACAGTGCTTACACCCCATTTAAGCAATGGACTGCAAACACATGAGAAACTAAAACAAAACAAAACAAAAAGGAACTGGTTAGATGGTCATGGTTATTTTGATGAAAACAGAACAGGATGGTGGAGTGTTGTCTGATTCGTGGACTGGGTGGCCAGGGATGGCATCTCTGAGGCAGTAACATTCAACAAAGTGGGCTCAGGATGCTTGATCATTAGTATCAAATTGTACTCATTATCTAAACAAGTAATACCTACTTTAAAGATAGGTATTGCTTGTGTGAACACAAGATAAACAAAGGAAACAAAGTCTAAGCTACTGGTGCTGGGAGGTTTGGTAGCTATGAGCAGTGAAGGTTCTAAGGATTGACCCTTTTCATTTGGAACAATCTCCTCTGTAGTTAGTTTTTTCTTCCCTATTTCTGGGTGCCAGGGATTTCTTTGCAGACCTCCTAGATAAAAGAGTATGAATCCTGGAAATTGCAAGTTATGTGTGGCTATCTCTTCCCACTAGTAATCAGTAGAACTCATTTAGCATCCCATAGACCCTGCCATTATATTGAAACTTTTAAAATGATTATCTTAATGAGTGTCTGCATTTAAACATACCTCATTATGCCTGCAGTGTCCTGGCTTCTGATTACAAGTTGCAGCTGGATTGCTTTGGTCCTTTCTTTTGCATGATATTTTCCTTTCAAGTAATTATATGTGTTGTGCTGTTTCATAGCCAACTAAACTTGGTTCATTCATTGAGTTGGTAATCATTAAAATGTGGCTGAAATTTCCAATTATATTCTGGTAGAAACAAATTGTTCCTTAATGATAATACAGGCTTGGATTCAACTGAGTTCATGACTATAAATCTGGCTGATAAAAAAAAATTCAGGCAGTCATATGGTATTTGCAAATAGCTATGTGTTTATCATTATGTAGCCAAACTCCCCAAACAATCACCTGGGAGATGGCTGCTCTTTTTTGTTGTTTGTTTGTTTTTCAATTTTCCTCCAGATGATTCAGGGTAGATGTAGTCAAGGAGATCTTTGAATCTTCAACACTCAGTCGTCAAACTTCTACAACCAGCATGAGGCATTGGCTTTCCTCCTGCTGGCTCCCCACTCTGAGGCCTGGGATCCTGGTTTCCCAGTCCATTTGCTTAATAAGTGTTTGATCTCAATCTTGAATGTAACCTTTGCTCTTTCAAATGAACTTCTGGGCTTTAAGCGCAAAATGGAAATACTGAGGAAAACATAAAACAAACACACAATCAAGATTTTAATAGCTTTATCAATCAGTGTTTTCCTTTCTTGTAGGGCCAACCCAAGCAAAAGGTAGCTGAATGGAAAATCAAATTCTTGGAGACCAGCACATGATGAAGCCTGGACAAGGAACTGCTTTCTCCTCTCCTCTTCCAGAACTGAATTTATTCCAAAGGAATCATGCCTGTCAATAGTTCTGAGGTTTGAAGTACATGGAGTAAGTGTCTTTTTGGAACCACTAAATGTTTCAGAGCTTATAAAATGGTGGCCTGTGCTATGGCAGACAGTGATCTGGACACAGACTCAACTGCTTTCACTCTGATTCTACTTAAAAATTAGGAGTACAATTCTTTAAGTTGCTGTCTCATTTGAAACATAATGACTTCACAGATGATCTGTAAAGATCTTCCATAAAAAAGCTATGACAGGGCTGGGATGTAGCTCAGTGGTAGAGTGCTTGCCTAGCAGGCTCAAGGACCTGTGTTCAATACCCAGCACTAAAGAAAAAAAAATATGATAGTATAAAGCTAGCCAGGAGTCCAACAGCTCAATAATACTGTATTATAAGGGAAAAATGTTTGATAAGTGGTGAAAGAACTCTGTACTAAAGAAAATCCATTCACTTTAGTAGAATTCTGTGATGAAACATTTTTCATCTTCTGTAGCATTTAATTTACATCATTATTATGATTCATACTATTATCATCAATATCAGTGTTGCTGTGGATTGAACTCAGGACCTGGAACATGTTAAGCATGCACTGTAGCGCTGAGTTTCACCTCTAACCCATCTGTAGCCTTTTATTTATTTATTTATTTTCATTTATTCACATGTACATACATTGTTTGGGTCATTTCTCTCCACTGTCTCCCACACCCACCCTTTCCCTCCTACCCCCCTTGCTTCCAGGCAGAACCTGTTCTGCCCTTATCTCTAATTTTGTTGAAGAGAAGACATAAGCATAATAAGGAAGACAAAGCATTTTTGCTAGTTGAGTTAGGATAGGTATACAGAGAGATTCCTAGCATTGCTTTCATGTACAAATGTGTTACAACACAAGTTGATTCTTCTCCAACTGATCTTTACACTGGTTACTGATCCCCTTCTCATGTTGACCTCTGTCGCTTTAAGGTTTCTGTATTAGTTTCTCTGTAGTGGCGACATCAAATGCTTTCATGTTTTGGGTGTTCTACTTATCCCCATACCTCCCGCATGTGCTCTCCCCTTGTCATGTGACCCAAGTCCAACAACATTGCTGCATTTGCCCTAGATCTAAAGACTGCATATGAGGGAGAACATATGATTTTTAGTCTTCTGAGCCTGGCTAACCTCGCTCAGGATTATGTTCTCCAGTTCCATCCATTTACTTGCAAATGATAAGATTTCATTTTTCTTCATGGCTGAGTAAAATTCCATTGTGTATAATAAATGCCACATTTTCTTGATCCATTTGTCAGTAGTGGGGCATCTTGGCTGTTTCCATAACTTGGCTATTGTGAATAGTGCTTCAACAAACATGGGTGTGCAGGTGACTCTGGAGTAACCGGTGTTGCATTCTTTTGGGTACATCCCCAGGAGTGGGATTGCTGGATCATATGGCAGATCTATGTTTACCATCTGTAGCCGTTTAAACAGAACCTACAATGTCTTCCTCTCAGGTTGAATTTGGAAATCTCTTGCTACTTTAAGAGGTCTAAGACTCCAAATACACCTTCAAATTCTACTTCTTTTTTGGAAGTTTTATTTTATTTTTATTAGCATACTATTGTACTGGGAACATATTGTGACATTTATAAAAGTGCTTCCAATATATCTCAGTTAAGTTCACCCCTCCATCATTCTCCCTTATCCCCCTCTTCCTTTCTTAGAATAGTTTCAAGAGGTTTCGTAGTTCCATTTTCATACATGAGTACATAACTATACGTTAAATTTTATGAATATACAGAGATATCAAATATGAATGCAAATACTAATGACAAATCTAGGAAAAAAAGGTAATGATTATCTTGTGTCAAAAATACCCATATGGATAGGCATGACAGGAAGAGTAACATCCACCACTGCCCCAATGTAGTTCACAATTAGATTTGTGGGGAAAAAAAAAATCAAAGCAATGAAATCTAGTGCACCTAGTCTGTGTCTAAGTAATAATACATTTCAAGAGACTTTCTTGGTCAACTAGATGCTTAGTCCTTACAGTGTCAGCATTTGGATCATGTGACTAATTAATCAGAATGATTCGGACTTCCTTGTCCTTAATTTTCCTATCTATAAAATAAGAGATTTAACCACAATAACTCTAAGATTCCCCCATTCTCTGAAGTTCTGAGAGTCTATATTTTGAAAATCTGGACTCTAATTCAGATCATCATTCTAAGGAAATATGTTAACCGCTATGCAGACTTGGAGAGCTGAAGGCCTTGCCATCAAGAAAAATGCCTTCATAAACAGGAATTATTTCAGGGATACCAAAAGGGACATTTCCAAGTCCTATGTCCTTCCCTCCCTCAGAAAAACTTCTTCTTCTTCCTGACTTATAGAATTCAAGATTCATCTATTTAACTTAAGACCTTATCTTCTGGAAAAATAAAAATGCCTCTGGAAAGGTCACACATTAAACATTATCAGTCATTTTTACCTTTTTGAATAATTTTTTCAATTTGACCCTGTTTTATTCCATAAAGGATTTGAAGTTGCTTGTTGTGAGTGAGTTAAGAAATGCATTTCTGAGATAGATTTGATGAGAGCCCTTAGAAGTCAGGAAAGAATTCAGGATGGAGAGTGCCACCAACAAGAAAAGTTCTGTGTAAATTGCAAAGGGATGTAAACAATATTAGAGGTCATTACTAATACCAGAGGGAGGCTGGGTGCTTAAAGATAAACTTTGCCCATTTTCCAGTGACTCAGAGTCTGCTATGTCAACAGGTCAAATTATTCCTCATTTCCCCATGGGGCTTAGTGTTCCTTGTCTAATTCTTTGGACATGTTATTAAAAAGAAATTGATTTGTAATTTGCTTTTAACCTTGCTCATGTTGCTTTCTTATTTCCTGAATGGCACAAAAATTCTGTTAGCCATAGTTCTGTCTGGGGCCACTATTTACATAGTCTCATGATTTGTTCTGTTTCCTGGAAATGCAAAGACATTCTCTGTCTTTGCATAAATAGGTACCTATTAAGCTCAGGAAAGCCAAAATGGCTTTAATTTGAATGGCTCTCTACATTGCCAGAGCTGACTGTAGCAAGATGGATTGTTCTGGCATAATCAGCTAAGTCACAGCTTGATCAAAGATCTAGGCTTTAGCCAAATACAAAAACTTGGAGACATTTTTTGATTGGACTGTACAGATTCCATTTTGTTTGGGTCACAAACATACTATAACCTTAATAAAGAAATAAAAAGGAAATTTCCAACACTGAGAATAAGACTGAAAATATCTCACCTTATTGGAAGATGCCAGTCCAAGAAGGACATCTACCACTGGATCAGAAAACCAAGGAAAAGAGACAGAACCAAGAGGCTTCTTGGGGTAAGAACCAGCCCATGGGGGCCAGAGGACAGTCTTTCCAACCCTGCTGGTAGAACCTGATTTTCAAAATACGATTTAAATAATCTGTTAAGAAACAATTTACCACTGTCTAACTATTGGCCTGAATTAGCAGTCTGCAAAATGGGATTGTAGGATCAATATTAGTTCTATTTATTTGAACTTGCTTTACAAAAATGAAATTAAACTTTGATGTCATTTAATATAAAGACTTCTTGCACTCAGGCCCCATCCTCTGGCATATTTCATACTCAGTCTGGGAAGTATAGTAGAGGAAAAGTTCCTAGAGGGGTTGTCCATACTGGCCTCAGCATCAGGGCACATAGACTTATGGTAGCCTAGTTTGGGGCACATAGACTTGAATTGGGTAAGTGAATTTGCAGATTACATGCTCATATTTTAATGAAGTCAGTCCTATGAACAGAAAAAGATCAATGAATAGATACCTATAAAGAAATCATATATAGTATTAGTAATGTAACACACACACAAAAACTAAGGAATCTGTACTTTGTGACTCCTAGCACAGTTTTTTATCATTCAAATGACAACATAAACATAAAAAATGATGATCAGAAGTCAGCCAAAATTCCTTAAAAATGGTAAGTCTCTTTAAAATACAAATTTACATCTACTCTCATAAATAATGACCTTCACCTTCAATGTTTCTTGTGGTTGAGATTAGTTATTGATAGTTTAGAAGCATTTCAATTTACAAGACTCTTAGAAATCGCGCAGGCAAGGAGGAGCCTGGGAAGATGGCCGAGTAGGAAGCATCTCCAGCTATAACAATTACGTGGACTACGTCTGATATAACGACTTGGAACTCTGAGGCCTGCGGAAGGCTTGCAGCTTCCAGGTGACAGCGTAAGCAGTACATGGCAGTTTTAGCTTTGCAGCAGCTCTCCATCCACCACCCCGGGACACGCAGGTGTGAATGTGTCCCTGTAGTACCTCGCACACAGTACATGGGAGCCAGGGTAAGCAATAAAGCTCTGATCCTCAAAACACTGAGATCTTTACTTCTGCTGCCGCTTGCTTCTGATCACAGAGGCAAAGAGACAGTGGCAATTGTTGTTAAACCTCCCTACATTGGTACAGCCCCTCTCCCTCTGGCTGAAGTGACTTCCAGGGAATTAAAAAGCTGGCAATTTTCTTTTTCTTTTTATCTTTTTTAGCACTTTTTGTTGTTGTTGTTTTGCAGTACTGCATATTGAACTCTACCTCATGCCTGCTAGGCAAGCACTCTATCACTTGAGCCATACCCCAGTCCATTTGTTTCTCATTTTGTTTTTGAGATAGAGTCTCACTAACTTTGCCTGGGCTAGTTTTTAATTGAACTTGTGATCCTCCTGTCTCTGATTCCCAAGTAGCTGGGATTACAAGCAAGAACCATCACTCCCAGCTTTTTCCCTTTTTCTTTTCTTTCTTTTTTCCCCCAGTAATAGGGTCTGAACTCAGAACTTATGCATGCTAAGCAAGTGGTCTACCATTTGGTCACACTTCAAGCCCCTTTACTACACATTGCAGAGGACAATATTAATAATTTGGACATTCAAAAACTATGGGGGTGGGGCATATAAAAAGTCATCCTGCACGCCCAGGACAAGAGGCAGGCTCAGAAAGTTTATGCCTCAGGCTGATCCTCAGCATGGAAACAGCCAATAGACAGCAGGACACACAAAACAATAATTTTAGGGGTGGTTCTGGGGCTTGAACTCAGTGCCTCATGCTTGCTACACAGGCACCCTTCCACTTGAGACATTCTATCAGTCCTAACAATTTTTTAAAATTCAAACCCTGAAGGCAGGGAGAGAATCTGTTTTCCAGAGTTATCACAATATTTGATTTGAATATACAGTTTAACCATACCACTCACAATAGCCTCAAAAAATTAAATCTGTAGGAATAAACCTAACAAAGGAGGTGAAATCCCTCTGCAATGAAAGCTATAAAAACCTTAAAGAAAGAAATTGAAATAAACACTAGAAGTTGGAAAGGTTTCCATATTAATGGATTGGCAGAATCAATATTGTGAAAATGGCTCTACTACTGCAATTAATGTACAAATTCAATACAATCACCATAAAAATTGTAATGTTGTTCTTCACAGAAATAGAAAAAAAATCAATTCTAAAATTTATGTGGAAGCACAAAAGAGCCCAGATAATCAAAGCAATCCTGAGGAAAAAGAGCAATGCTGGAGATATCACAACACCGCACTTCAAATTATACTAGAGAGCCATAGCAACAGAACCAGTATGGGATGACCATACACATGGACACGGACACACGGACACATGGATACGGACACACGGACACATGGACCAGTGGAGCAGATTAGAAGATCCCACACAGCCACAGCCATCTGATTTTTGACAAATGCGCCAAAAATGTATGTTGGAGAAAAGATGGGCTCTTCAACAAATGGTGTTGAGAAAACTGGGTAGTCACATGTAAAAGGCTGAAACTAGACCACAGTACAAAAATCACCCTGTATAAGAATTAATACAAAATAAATCAGATATTTAAACATAAGTCCTAAAACTTTGAAACTACTAGAGGAAAACATAGGAAAGACCTGTGCCTGCTCTTCATTGGATAAAAGTTGAATATTCAGAATGTATAAATGGTGTCAAAAATGAAATACCAAAGAACAATCCAATTAATAAATAGGCAAATGAACTGAGCAGAAACTTCTCAAAAGAACTATAAAGGACAAATAAATTCATCATAAAGGAAATGCAAATCAAAACTACACTGAGATTCCATCTACCCCAATTAGAATGGCAATCATCAAGTAAGCAAACAAGTGTTTGTGAGAATGTGGGGAAAAAGGAGGAAAAAAACTTGTCATGGAAGAATCTGATATCCAAAAACTGATGTTCAAATGTAAAGAAGAGCCAGGTGTGGTGGCATAGCTCTGTAATTCCAGCATTCAGAAGGTAGGAAGTTTGAGAAGACCAGACTTTTGTGAGACACTGAACAGTAATTTGAATTAGTATGTAGAATAAAGATCTCAATAAAGGTAAATACATGGGCAACTAATGACAATAGTATTATAACTTAAGTTTATAAGCACACTTTGTTTTCTACATTGTTTAAGAGACTAATGAAATAAAATGTTAATTATATCATAATAAATCATAATATATGTTAAATAAAATAGTAGCTTAAATTAGGGGGCACACATGTAAAAAGATGTAATTTTATGCCATCAACAACTGAAAGGAGTAGGACTGTAGTCACAACAGAACACTTTTGCAGGTCATTAAGGTAACATTGCATAAACTCAGATGTAAGTATTACATACTTAGTGTGATCCCCATGACATCCACAAAGAAATAGCTATGAACATACACAAATGAAAATCAGGGAATTAAAATACTTTACTAAAGAACACACATGCATACACAATACGCACAAAAAAAAGACACTATTGCAGGACATGAAGGGGAAAAAGCACATAGAAAACAAATGAGCTGAGCATGTAGCTCAGTGGTAGGGTACTTGCCTAGGAAGGACAAGGCCCTGCATTCAATCACTAGTACCACCCCCAAAAAACAAATAAAAGGAAAATGACAGAAAAATGTTCTTCCATATCAATAATTCCTTTAAATGTAAACAAATTATATTCCTCAAAGACAGAGATCAGCTGAATGTATTTTTTAATTATTTGAATACATGATATTTATAAGAGACTCACTTCAGATCCAATAACACAAATAGGCTTAAAGGAAAAGGATGGAAAAAGACATCGCACATAAATAATAACCAAAACAGAGGAAACATGGCTATACTCATATCAGAAAAGACAAACTTCAGATAAAAAAAATTTAGAAAAGACAAAGAAGAGCAATATTGGCAAGAGATTCAATACGAGAAAAGATATAGCAACTATAAACATTTACACACCTAATAACAAGCCACCTCAACTAACAGAATTAAAGGGAGAGATAAATAGTTCTATAATAACAATGGGAGACTTTAACATCCCACTCTGAATAATAGATAAAACAACCAGAGATAATTAAGGAAGTAGAAAACTAACACAAGGAACCAACTATGTATGTTATACACAGAACATAACCCAACAATGACATAATACATATTCTTCACAAGTACACATAAGACATTTTCCAGGACAGACCATATAGTAGAGCATAAATTAGTTGTCAATGGGTTTTTGTGTAGTACTAGGGATTGAACCCAGGGCCTCAAGCACGCTAATCAACCACTCTACTGCTGACCTACATCCCCACCTTCAACAGATTTTAGAAAGTATACCATAAAAGTGTCTTCTCCAACCACAACAGGATGAAATTAGAAATTAATAACAGAAGGAAAACTGGAGAATTCTCAAATTTATGGAAAGCAATCAATACATTCCCAAACAACCAATGGATCAATGAAGAAATCATTAGGGAATTAGAAAATGTATAAAGACAAATGAAAACCAAAATTATGGGTCTCAGAGAAAGCAATGTTAGGGAAGAAATGTATAGCTTTAAATGAATTAAAAAAAAAAAGAAAGATGGGTTCAAATAAATAGCCTAACTTTTTCACTTAAGGAAATAGAAAAGAAGAGCAAACTAAACCACAAACTAGAAGATGGAGGAATAAAGATTAGAGCAGAGAGAAATTAAATGAAGAACAATAGAGAAAAGTCAATGGAACCAAAAGCTGGTTGTTTGAAAAGAACAACAAAAATGGCAAAACTTTAGTTAGATGGACCAAGAAAAAAATAGAGAACATTCAAGTCCCTAAAAAAAAATAGAGAACACTCAAATCTCTAAACTCAGAAATAAAAATGACTCTAAAAGAGTACTATGAACAATTTTACACCAACAAATTGGACAACCTAAATTAAATGAACAAATTCCTAGAAACACAAAACCTACTAAGACTAAATTGAAGAAATAGAAAATATCAACAGATACGTAACTAGTAAGGAGACTGAAACAGTAATCAAAAAATCTGACAAGGAAAAACCCTGGAGATTGTTTCATTGGTGAATTCTTCTTCAAATTCTTCTCCAAATATTTAAGAAGAACTAATACTAATTCTTCTTGAACTTTCCCCAAAATCAAAGAAGAGAAATTACTTCTTTACACATTCTATGTCAAAGACACTCTAAGAAAACTATAGACCAATATCCGTTATAAACACTGATGCAAAAATTCTCAACAAAATACCAGAAAATTGAATGCATTGATATATTAAAAGGATTATACACTGCACCTAAATGAAATTTATTCCTGGAATGAGAAGATGGTACAACATATGAAAATCAATTAATGTACTACACTTACAAAATGAAAGGAAAAAAATACATGATCATCTCAATTGACACAGAAAAAGCACTTGATAAAATTCAACACTCAGGATAAAAAATTAGGAATAGGAAGACATACTTCAACATAATAATAGCCATGTGTATATAAAAAACAGCAAACATGGAACTAAACAGTAAAAGACTGAAAGCTTTTCCTCCAAGATCAGGAACAAGGCAAGGATTCCTGCTTTCACCACCACTATTCAACACATTACTGGACTAAACAGGGTAATGAGGGGGGAAAAAAAGAAATAAAAAACATGTAAGTTGTCAAAGACCTCTTATCTCTAAAGACCACACAAAAACTATTAGAACAAACAACTTCAGTTAACAGACAGCATACAAAAATAGCTATTTTTTTTCTTTTTTGAGTCAGTGTGTCACTGTGTAGCTGGCCTCAAAGTCAAGATTCTCCTTCAGCCTCTTGGATGCTGGGATTACAAGCGATGCACTGACTCAGCAATAAATAGGAGCCATCCGAAAAAGAAATTATGAAGGCTTCTGCAACAGCATCAAAAGAATAAAATACTTAGGAATCAACTTAATCAAGGAGGTGAAAGATTTATACAACAAAAGCTACTGAGTATTGCAGAAAAAATTACAGAAGATCTCAATAAATGGAAAGATATCCCATGCTCATGGATCGAAACAGTATTGTTAAGATATCACTAATCCAAGGGATCTACAAGTTCAATGTGATTCCTATCAAATTTCCAACATTGTATTTGCAGATTGAAAAAATCCATCCTAAAATTCTTATGGAATCTCAAGAGATTCCAAATAGCCAGCCAATCTTGAAAAAGTAGAACAAAAGTAGAGAACACAGACTTTCTGATTTTAAAAGTTACTGCAGGTCTGGAGGTATAGCTCAAGTAATAGAGAGCTCTTGCAAAAGACCCTGGGTTTAATTGCCAATACTGGAAAAAAATAATCAATGAATTAATAACTGTATGATACTGGAATAAAGACAGAACTGTAGGCCACTGGAACAGTACAGAAGCCCAGAAATAAAACATGATATGTATTATTAAATGATTTTCAACAAAGTCAAATGCCATTCAATGGAGAAAGGACAGTTCCCTCAACAAATGGTCTAGGATATTCAGAAATCTGTATGCAAAAAATGAGGTGGTTTTCTTATACCATATGCAAAAATTAACTCAAAATGTAAAATCTAAACAGAATATGAGGTTTTGGGAAATGTAAAGGAGCATCCCTTTACTCCCTATGTCTGGTGATGTCTTCTGTTCAAAGTTCATGGACTTGAATATGAGTAATGTAAAAGAAGCTATCACCCTAAATTAGTAAGAATTAAGTTCACATACAAAGGGATAGGCATAAGCCTTTTGTTCTTCCACATTTTTTACTGTTTTTGTGCATGTGTGAATGTGTGTGTGTATAGGTATAGAGCTGTGTATATTTGTGTACATATGGATGAAGTTGGTAGAAGTATGGATATAGATAGTGAGGTTGTAGATAGTTAATCAAATTCAGTGCCAACGAGATGGTAAATATATAGTGCTTTAAAAGGAACTAATGCACAAACTTTAAAGCAACAGCGGCCAATAGGAGAAGAGGACTAGGAACTAGAGAAAAGATTAGTTTAAGAAGAATCAACTTAGAAAGTAACACATATATACATGGAAGCAATACAAGGAACTCCCTATATAGTTATCCTTACCTCAACTAGCAAAAACCCTTATAATCCTTATTAATGTTCATACACTCTCTTAAACAGAATTAGAGATAAGGGCAAAATAGTTCCTGCTTGGATGCGAGGGAGTGGGGGTGTGGGAGGGGGAAAGGGAGGGGACGGGGTGGGGGAGTAATGACCCAATCATTGTATGCACATATGAATAAAGGAAATCATAAAAAAAATAAAATTATAAAACTCTATGAAAAAAACATAAGTCTTCGATACACTTGGATTTGATGATGATTCTTGACGATGACACAAAAGGCTCAACCAAAAAATAACAGACTGGACTTGATGTACTTTTAAAAGTTTTATGAATCAAAAGACATTGTTGGGTAAAAAAGCAACTCATAGAATGGAAGAAAATACAGTCAGCCCACCTTATCCACGGGTTCTACATTTGTGGATTCAATCCACCAAGGATCAGAACTACTTTTGTTTTCAGTTATATGTGGGTGGGGTGGGGGCGGTGGGATCCCTGGCAGGCACCGTGACCATCTAAAGTCTGCACTGGGAGCAGCCATGGGGAACTCGGGGCCTGGGCTGAGCTGATTCAGCCTTCAGTTGGTGTGTGACCTGCCCTGGGCCCCGTGACCAAAGCTCTGCACACCCTGCACCACTGTGGGGTGTAAGGTGCTGCCCGACAGCTCCTGTTCAACATGTACCTGGTCAAGAGCCGATACCTGAGGGACAGCACAGGAAATCCAACAACAAGAAAAGATTTGGAAAAATGCACCGATGTTCTACTGTTTGAATTGAAGGATTCCCTGGAGGTCTTGATGATGCTGCTCTCTCCCTGAACAGCACTTTATGAAGATGCATACAGAGAGGCATTAATGGGGTAAGTGAAGCAATTTGTATGGTAGTGAATCAGACTGAAAAGGACACAGAGGACTAGGGCAAGCCTTTCCAGTGCACGTGTGGCTGTCCCTATGCCAGCAGAATGGCATCAGTCGCACCGAACTGGCCACAAGACCCCTGCAGAACACAAAGATCCTCACCTAGTAAAAAATTAAAAATTAAAATACAAAAAGGAAAATGGAAAACGACCCCCTAATCGGAAACCGTCCAATAAGACCAGTGAATCCCTGAGTAATCAACAAAGCCCGTGACCAGATGCTCAGGAACTAGAAACTTCAGAAGTAAAACCAGTATCTTCTTTGAACCCCTTGAGGACTTTAGTGTCAAACACCTCGGACTTATCCACAGAATTTTCTCTTACCAAAGGCCAAAGTGGCTCTGGCTCACTTCCGGTCACACAGTTCTTCCAGGCTTCAATTTATGCCTACAGCTGATTCTTCTGCCCAGTCGGTGGTGTTAGATGTCCCCAGCAGGTGCTGTGCAATTAGTGCCTTTGTCAATAGGAACCCTGATCTTTGGCCTGGATTCAAAGGCATGCTCTCTGGAGGAGAGCCTACCTCTTTCAAAAATTATCGGTCCTATTGAGTCAATTAGTACAGGTGTACAAGCAAACTTGGGTAAATCCCATCTAATCCTTTGCAAGAGCCTGGGAACAAGTTAGAAGAATAGCATTTCTTCAATCAAGTATAGAGCGGTCTGACCTATGTCTCACCAAACTTGATACCTTCTGCTCAGTGGCGTGGTGCCAACTCCTCTGTGTTGTCTTGTTCTCAGACCAATCTGTCATTTGATTCTCAAGTGTCCCTTCCCATTAGTCTTCATACTCAGATGTTTCTGCCCAGCGCTAAGGTCACTTCGTCCATAGCTGCTCAGACTGATGGGTTTAAGGACATTTTTTTCCAGCCAAGTGAGATCTCCAGAGAAGCCCAAAGCAGTGGGATGCAAAGCCCTGCAGACGCCGGAATAGTGATGGACAAAGCCAGAATGTGCAGCGATGTTTTTGAAAGTGTGCCTTCATCATACGATGTCCTGACATATTATAAGCAGCAGTATGGTAGCAGAGTCAGTGACTTATGTCATTCCTCTGAATGACCCTAAGACTTTAAATCAAGATATTGAAGACATAAGCTGGTGGCTCACACCTAGAATCCTAGCTACTCAGGAGGCAGAGATCAAGAGGATCGAGATTCCAAGCCAGCCCAGGCAAACAGTTCAAGAGACCCTATCTCAAAAAAACCCATCACAGAAAAGGGCTGGTGAAGTGGCTCAAGGTATAGGCTCTGAGTTCAAATTCCAGCATCACAAAAACAAACAAAAAAAGATACTGAGAAATCTGCACCATTTTCAACGTCAGAGCACAGAAAAGTATGCTTCCTTCTCAGAACCAAACCAGGGATCGACTAAGTGATTTAGAACACATCTTGTCAAGTAATCTGCCCAATAGTCTATTGTCTGACACAAATCCTGGACCCGACACCCAGCTTCCATCTGGCCCAGCCCAGAATCCCCACACAGATTTTGATATTAAAGAGTTCTTTCGACCTCAAATGTCCACACTCAGACTGAAGAGACTGAACTGAACGCATGAATGCTGAGCCAGTATTGGAATCACTGGCCATAGCAATCAAGACTGACTTCTTCCTCACAGACCTCTCTGCTCAGCCCTATGAGTGCAGAGGAAGTTCTATGCTCTTAGGCCTGGAGATGTTTGTCACACAGACACAGCCAGACTTACACTTGTTCCTATATCATAGTCCTCGCCGGTCCCTGGGAAGCAATCTGAAGCACTCCAACTCCTCTATGAGCACCGATTCCTCTGACACAGCAACCCAAGTCCAAGGAGTGTCTGCCAGTAGACACACACCTGCTCTCAGCTGAACAGTGCAGAGACCCAGACCATGAGTTCTGGCTTCGAAATCCTTGTCCTTCACCAGCAATGAAACTCTCAAAGCAATGGTCAAATTTCTTCTGGCCAATTTGACCCAAGAACATGATGGAGTTTCAGTTCAGCTCTGTAGAAACCCAACTGTGAGCTGGGCTGTCACAGTCTCCAACTTCTGAAGGTGGAGTCCACGTTGGGATGGCATTTATCATTTCCTTGTGGGTTTAGAACAAAGGGAGCAGGGCTCCCTGTTGTGTCAGATGTGTGTCATGTTGTCTGTGGTGTTGCTGCTTAGATCCTCTATGATTCTTTGTCTTTTGTACTTACAAACATGAAATTTGTGTGTGAATGTGAGTGTAAGGTAACCAAAAAAATAACATTTCTACTGAACATGTATAGACTTTTTTCTTGTCATTTCTTAAACAATTCAGTATAATGAGTATTTACACAGCATTTACTTTGTATTAGGTTTTATAAGTAATCTAGAGATAATTTAAAGTATACAGGAAGATGAATATATAGGTTATATTAAAAAAGCACAGCATTTTGTGTAAGAGCTTTTAGCATCAGTGGATCTTGGTATGTACCAGAGATCCTGCAACCAATCCATCACAGATAGTGAGGGACGACTGTATTTGCAAATCACATCCCTGACAAGGGATTAGCATTCAGTATATAAACAGAATTCCTTTTTTTTTTTTTTACTTTTATTATTCATATGTGCATACAAGGCTTGGTTCACTTCTCCCCCCTGCCCCCACCCCCTCCCTTACCACCCACTCCACCCCCTCCCTCTCCCCCAACCCCCTCAATACCCAGCAGAAACTATTTTGCCCTTATTTCTAATTTTGTTGTAGAGAGAGTATAAGCAATAATAGGAAGGAACAAGGGTTTTTGCTGGTTGAGATAAGGATAGCTGTACAGGGCATTGACTCACATTGATTTCCTGTGCGTGGGTGTTACCTTCTAGGTTAATTCTTTTTGATCTAACCTTTTCTCTAGTTCCTGGTCCCCTTCTCCTACTGGCCTCAGTTGCTTTAAACTATCTGCTTTAGTTTCTCTGCATTGAGGGCAACAAATGCTAGCTAATTTTTTAGGTGTCTTACCTATCCTCACCCCTCCCTTGTGTGCTCTCGCTTTTATCATGTGCTCAAAGTCCAATCCCATTGTTGTGTTTGCCCTTGATCTAATGTCCACATATGAGGGAGAACATACGATTTTTGGTCTTTTGGGCCAGGCTAACCTCACTCAGAATGATGTTCTCCAATTCCATCCATTTACCAGCGAATGATAACATTTCGTTCTTCTTCATGGCTGCATAAAATTCCATTGTGTATAGATACCACATTTTCTTAATCCATTCATCGGTGGTGGGGCATCTTAGCTGTTTCCATAACTTGGCTATTGTGAATAGTGCCGCAATAAACATGGGTGTGCAGGTGCCTCTGGAGTAACCTGTGTCACAGTCTTTTGTGTATATCCCCAAGAGTGGTATTGCTGGATCAAATGGTAGAGCAATGTCTAGCTTTTTAAGTAGCCTCCAAATTTTTTTCCAGAGTGGTTGTACTAGTCTACATCCCCACCAACAGTGTAAGAGGGTTCCTTTTTCCCTGCATCCTCAAAAACACCTGTTGTTGGTGGTGTTGCTGATGATGGCTATTCTGACAGGGGTGAGGTGGAATCTTAGTGTGGTTTTAATTTGCATTTCCTTTATTGCTAGAGATGGTGAGCATTTATTCATGTGTTTTTTGGCCATTTGAATTTCTTCTTTTGAGAAAGTTCTGTTTACTTCACTTGCCCATTTCTTTATTGGTTCATTAGTTTTGGGAGAATTTAGTTTTTTAAGTTCCCTATATATTCTGGTTATCAGTCCTTTGTCTGATGTATAGTTGGCAAATATTTTCTCCCACTCTGTGGGTGTTCTCTTCAGTTTAGAGACCATTTCTTTTGATGAACAGAAGCTTTTTAGCTTTATGAGGTCCCATTTATCTATGCTATCTCCTAGTTGCTGTGCTGCTGGGGTTTCATTGAGAAAGTTCTTACCTATACCTACTAACTCCAGAGTATTTCCTACTCTTTCCTGTATCAACTTTAGAGTTTGTGGTCTGATATTAAGATCCTTGATCCATTTTGAGTTAATCTTGGTATAGGGTGATATACATGGATCTAGTTTCAGTTTATTGCAGACTGTGCTAACCAGTTTTTCCAGCAGTTTTTGTTGAAGAGGCTGCTATTTCTCCATCATATATTTTTAGCTCCTTTGTCAAAGACAAGTTGGTTATAGTTGTGTGGCTTCATGTCTGGGTCCTCTATTCTGTTCCACTGGTCTTCATGTCTGTTTTTGTGCCAGTACCATGCTGTTTTTATTGTTATTGCTTTGTAATATAGTTTGAAGTCAGGTTTGTGATACCTCCTGCATTGTTCTTTTGACTGAGTATTGCCTTGGCTATTTGTGGCCTCTTGTGTTTCCATATAAATTTAACAGTAGATTTTTCAATCTCTTTAATGAATGTCATTGGAATTTTGATGGGAATTGCATTAAACATGTAGATTACTTTTGGGAGTATTGACATTTTTACTATGTTGATTCTACCAATCCATGAGCATGGGAGATCTCTCACTTTCTATAGTCTTCCTCAATCTCTTTCTTCAGAAGTGTATAGTTTTCCTTGTAGAGGTCTTTCACATCTTTTGTTAGGTTTACACCTAGGTATTTGATTTTTTTGAGGCTATTGTAAATGGAATTGTTTTCATACATTCTTTTTCCATTTGCTCATTGTTAGTGTATAGCAATGCTAATGATTTTTCTATGTTGATTTTATATCCTGCTACCTTGCTGTAGCTATCGATGGTGTCTAGAAGCTTCTGAGTAGAGTTTTTTGGGTCTTTAAGGTATAGGATCATGTCATCTGCAAATAGGGATATTTTGACAGTTTCTTTACCTATTTGTATTCCTTTTATTCCTTCTTCTTGCCTAATTGCTCTGGCTAGGAATTCCAGTACTATGTTGAATAGGAGTGGAGATAGTGGGCATCCTTGTCTGGTTCCTGATTTTAGAGGGAATGGTTTTAGTTTTTCTCCGTTAAGTATAATGCTGGCTGTAGGTTTGTCATATATAGCTTTTATAATGTTGAGGTACTTTCCTTCTATTCCTAGTTTTCTTAGAGCTTTTATCATGAAATGATGTTGGATCTTATCAAAGGCTTTTTCTGCATCTATTGAGATGATTAAGTGGTTTTTGTCTTTGCTTCTGTTAATGTGGTTTATTACGTTTATTGATTTTTGTATGTTGAACCACCCCTGCATCCCTCGGATGAAGCCTACTTGGTCGTGGTGAATAATCTTTTTGATGTGTTGTTGAATTCGGTTTGCCATTATTTTGTTGAGGATTTTTGTATCAATGTTCATTAAGGAGATTGGCCTATAGTTCTCCTTTTTGGAGGTGTCTTTGCCTGGTTTTGGGATAAGTGTAATACTGGCTTCATAAAATGTGTTCGGCAGTTTTCCTTCCCTTTTATTTTGTGGAACAGTTTAAGGAGGGTTGGTATCAGTTCTTCTTTAAAGGTCTGATAGAATTCAGCAGAGAATCCATCAGGTCCTGGACTTTTCTTTTTGAGGAGACTCTTGATTGCTGCTTCAATTTCATTTTGTGTTATAGGTCTATTCAGGTGACTAATTTCCTCTTGGTTCAGTTTTGGATGATCATTTGCATCTAGAAATCTGTCCATTTCTTTTAGATTTTCAAATTTATTTGAATATAGGTTCTCAAAGTAGTCTCTGATGATTTCCTGGACTTCCATGGAGTTTGTTGTTATCTCCCCTTTTGCATTCCTAATTCTACTAATTTGGGTTTTTTCTCTCCTCATTTTAGTCAGGTTTGCCAGGGGTCTGTCGATCTTGTTTATTTTTTCAAAGAACCAACTTTTTGTTTCATTAATTCTTCGTATGGTTTTTTTGGTTTCTATTTCGTTGATTTCAGCTCTTATTTTTATTATTTCTCTCCTTCTATTTGTTTTGGGATTTGATTGTTCTTGTTTTTCTAGGAGTTTGAGATGTATCACTAGGTCATTGATTTGGGATCTTTCAATCTTTTTAATATATGCACTCATGGCTATAAACTTTCCTCTCAGGACTGCTTTAGCTGTGTCCCATAGGTTCCGGTAGGTTGTGTTTTCATTTTCATTGACTTCCAGGAACTTTTTAATTTCCTCTTTTATTGCATCGATGATCCATTCTTCATTAAGTAATGAGTTATTTAGTTTCCAGCTGTTTGCATGGTTTTTGTCTTTACTTTTGTTATTGAGTTCTACTTTTACTGCATTGTGATCAGATAGTATGCACGGTATTATTTCTAGTTTCTTATATTTGCTGAGGCTTGCTTTGTGCCCTAGGATATGATCTATTTTGGAGAAGGTTCCATGGGCTGCTGAGAAGAATGTATATTGTGTAGAGGTTGGATGAAATGTTCTGTAGACATCTACTAGGTCCATTTGATCTATTGCATATTTTAGATCTTGGACTTCTTTATTGATTTTTTTGTTTGGATGACCTATCTATTGATGGTAATGGAGTGTTAAAGTCTCCCACAACCACTGTGTTGGAGTTAATATATGCTTTTAGGTCTTTCAGGGTATGTTTGATGAAATTGGGTGCGTTGACATTGGGTGCATACAGATTGATGATTATTATTTCCTTTTGGTCTATTTCCCGTTTTATTAGTATGGAATGTCCTTCTTTATCTTGTTTGATCAATGTAGGTTTGAAGTCTACTTTGTCAGAGATAAGTATTGCTACTCCTGCCTGTAAACAGAATTCCTAAAACTGAACAGCAACAACAAAATTTAAAACACCACTTCAAAAGTGGGCAAATGATTTGAAGAGACATTTCTCCAAAGAAGATGTGTAAATAGCCAATGAACACAGGAAAAGATGCTGAAGATATGGATTATTAGGAGCATCGGATCAAAACTACAGAGACATTCCAACTCACACCCACTAGGACATTACATGTAAAACAAATAAAAAAAGAAAGAAAGAAAAGCTAGGCATGATAATCTTTGCTACTCTGGAGGTGGAGAGCAGAAGGATCTCAGTTGGAGGCCAGTCAGGGCAAGAAGTTGGCAAGCTCCATCTCAACCAATAAAAACCTGGGCATGGTGGCACATGCCTGTCAACTCAGCTATGTGGGAATTGTAAGTAGGAGGATTGAGGCTCAAGGTGGCCTATGCATTTTGAGATCTTACCTCAAAAATAACCAAAGTAAAAAGGGAAAGCAGCATAGCATAAATGGTAGAGCACCTACCTAGCATCTGCGTGGCCCTGAAATCAAACCCAAGTACCTAAAATAAAACCCCAACGACACCAAAAAAATCCAAAACATTACGTAAGCATAGGTGAGGATGAAGAGAAACTGGAACCCTAGTTTTTATTGGAGAGAATGCAAAATGTCATAGCCTCTGTGAGAAACAGTGAGGTGGGCCCCCCAAAAAAACAGAATCAGAGGTGCCTGGACCAGTGAGCAAGAACAATGCCTATACCATTGGTGACTGTGATCCTGGGCTGTGTGTCACCATTGCAGCACAACTAAACTGACATATCCCTAAAGCGATGCATTTATCTCAAAGAAAAGTCACTGTTGAACTTAAAGATAATACACATCCTTCTTTCACAAAAAAACTAAAAATAAATATTAAAATTTACTGACCTTTAGTGTGAGCACAAGTAAAGGTCATGAGAATGCTGACTAATAGATATTTACTTTTAAAAAAGTAAATATATTTAATCTGTTCCTTTAAGGTAAGGGTAATTTTTAACAATGATTTAAAAAGTCATTGTTGTTTTAAACTGTATTGATGCAATGGAGGGATCTTTTTGAAAACTGGCGTCAGAGGTTATCCACAATTATTTCATGATGCTTGTCCAAATGATTCATGTTTGAAAACAGCCATATCTCTACACTTAAAAAACATGGAAACTGAGATATTTTAAAACAGGAACCAGACAGAGAGCCACAACCCACCAGCGAGAACAATGCACTGAGAACAACATGGTTACAGATACACAGTCATCTGTCAGAAAATATTGTTGGAAGATGTACAAAAAAACACTGCTGCAAAATTTAACAAATTAGCACTAACACAAGTTAAATGGTTTGGGAAGTTCCCTGTTCTGTTGGAGGAACACGTAGATGCTGTCAGCCTGCTTCCCTTGACAGTTTAGGGCATCTGTTTGGTCATGAACACAAGAGCTACATGGGGCTAGGGGTGTAGCTCAGTGAGTTCAATCCCCAGCATAAATAAGTAAGCAAATAGTTAAACAAGAAGGCAAGCAAACAAACAAATAAGTTAATCAGAAGAGCTGTGCGTGTGTGAGAGAGAAAAAGAAAGAGAGAGAGAGAAAGATTCCTGAGGAAAAGTCTCATAGAATTCAATAATGACTCTAATGATTCAATAGAGAATGGCTTTCATTTTAGTGAAAATCTGTATTTGTTTAACTCCTAATGGGGCAAGAAGTATTGATAATAATAAATAAACATTGGGGAAAAGTTTCAAAGATAAATTCCTATGGTGGGATTCCCATAGTAAGATGAGACATGACCATGGTAAACTGAATTGTTTTGATTTCAATTCTTCATTGTCTTGCAGTAAAATTATTTTCCATTTTCCTGGCTGTGGGCTCGTCATGGGCATTCATCATCACTCTTGCATTGGGTTTAGTGTGAGCCTCATCGTGGCCATGTAGTAAGAGAGGCTGGCCCATGAGCAGAGGCTGGAAATGTGCTTACTGCTGTCATTATCAGGAGCAAAACATTCCCCTGAGTGCTGCTGACCACGAGCTTGGTCTCTGAAATGAGGCATAAGGCACAGGCCAACTGCCCAGAGTCCATCTCCATCACCCACAGCCAGAAGCTCAGGTGCCTGGACCAGTGAGCAAGAACAATGTCTATACCACAGGTGACTGAGATCCTGGGCTTGTGTGCCACTATCGCAGCACAGGTAAACTGACACATCCCCAAAGTGAAGCATTTATCTCAAAGAAAAGTCACTGTTAAAGATAATACACATCCGTCTTTCACACACAAAAAAACTCAACTAAAAATAAATATTACAAATTTACTGACCTTTAGTGTGAGCACAAATAAAGGTCATGAGAATGCTGACTAATAGATATTTACTTTTAAAAAGTAAATATATTTAATCTGTTTCTTTAAGGTAAGGGTAATTTTTAACAATGATTAAAAAAGTCATTTTTTTTTAAAACTGTATTGATGCGATGGAGGGATGTTTTTTAACACTGGCGTCGGAGGTTATCCACAATTATTTCATGATGCTTGTCCAAATGATTCATGTTTGGCACCTATAAAATCAGCCATATCTCTACACTTAAAAAATATGGAAACTGATTTTTGTAATATTTATAAATCCTTTATTGGCCTAGCACTAGTGGCTCACATCTGTAATTCTAGACACTTGGGAGGCTGAGATTGGAGGATGGTGGTTTAAGGTCAGTTAGGTAAAAAAAGTTTGTAAGACACCCATCTCTAAAAAATAACCAGAGTAAAATGGACTGGAGATCTGGCTCAAGCAGAAGAATGCCTACTTTGCAAGCTCAACTCCTGAGTTCAAATCCTAGTCCCCCACACTGCCGAAAAAATTATTCATTGATGTTTAGATCAGCATATCTTACTCTTCAAGTTAGCACTTGAAGCAAAAATAATCTTCCCTAAACAAAGAATTCCTCTGGTTTTCAAATCCATTTGGTAGAAATATAGAGACAGAATACCTTCCAGTTAGTCTGCAAGAACAAGTAATTAACATCAGAGAAGGTAGAAATTTCCTAGCTGAATTTCAGTAACAACTCTTGCATAATTGATGGATGTAAATTTCAAAATGAACATCATGATTTGGTAAGCAAAGCAAATGATAAACTCCTCCCCGTTGGAGCTACATATCTTTGTGAAGTATCTTTTTCAGCTGTGGCACACATAAAATCAAGTATCAAAATGAGCTGAAATTAGAACCAGACCTTTCAATTGCCCTAATACGAAATGTTAAATCAAGATTTCAAAAATAATGAGGCACATTCCATCACTTTGCTACTGGTAACATTATTGTTACGATTGACAATATGTAATAATGGAAATAAATCACATTTCAGTACAAAAGATTTATGTATCATAAATAACCCTATTTTTAAATGTTTTAATCTTATAACATCTTTTTAAATATCCACTTTGCACTTTTCACTTTGTGTGAAATAATGGCACATGTGAGCAGTTTGTAAACAAGTGAATGTATTTGTATGCAGAGTTAACACTTAAAAATATTTTACTATATTCCTATAGGAATGGTGTAATCAGAAAATGACCACTCACCTGTAAAAAATGCCTATTTTTCTCACCTCCACAGACTCACACCCATACTTTTCCTCTCCAGCACTTTTAATTCCCCTTGGTGCTTTTTTCTATCCAAGCACGCACATTTCCATCCTATCTTGAAATGAAACACACAAGACCGTTTGCTGAACTCACCACAATCTTCAACAGATACATGCATGTCCAATCCTTGTTCTTAAGACCCTGCCATGTAAATTTATGCTTCTGAAACTGGGATGGTTGGGATGTTCCCATAGACCTTAAATGACAAATCTTTCCTAGGTCCTTGGCCTCTTTGTCCCCAAGAAAATTGACCAGTCTTTCATCGTACTTTTAAAGAAAATCTCTTGGTCCTATTCTGCTTTACTGCACGAAATTCACTTTCTTTTTTTTTAAATTTTTTTATTCATTTATTCACATGTGCATACATAGTTTGGGCTATTTCTCCCCCCTACCCCTGCCCCCGCCCTCGCCCTCTACCTCTCCCACCCCCTCCCCCAACTTCCACCTCGCTTCCAGGCAGAACCTATTCTGCCCTTATCTCTAATTTTGTTGAAAAGAAAACATAGCAATAATAAGAAAGACATAGCATTTTTGCTAGTTCAGATAAGGATAGCTATACAGAGAGACTCCTAGCATTGCTACCATGTACAAATGTGTTATAACCCAAGTTGGTTCATCTCTAACTGATCTTTACACTGGTTCCTGATCCCCTTCTAGTGTTGACCTCTGTCACTTTAAGATTTCTGTATTAGTTCCTCTGCAGTGGGGACATCAGACTCTTTCATGTTTTGGGTTTCTTACCTATTACCACACCTCTCGTATGTGCTCTCCCCTTATCATGTGACCCAAGTCCAACCACATTACTGCATTTGCCCTAGATCTAAAGTCTGCATATGAGGGAGAACATACAATTTTTGGTCTTCTGAGCCTGGCTAACCTCACTCAGAATGATGTTCTCCAGTTCCTTCCATTTACCAGCAGATGATAAGATTTCATTTTTCTTCATGGCTGAGTAAAATTCCATTGTGTATAAATAACACATTTTCTTAATCCATCCATCAGTAGTGGGGCATCTTGGCTGTTTCCATAACTTGGCTATTGTGAATAGTGCTGCAATAAACATGGGTGTGCAGGTGCCTCTGGAGTAACCTGTGTCACATTCCTTTGGGTATATCCCCAGGAGTGAGATTGCTGGATCATAAGGCAGAAATATGTCTAGATTTTTAGGAAGTCTCCACATTTTTTTCCAGAGTGGTTGCACCAGCTTGCATTCCCACCGGCAGTGTACGAGGGTTCCTTTTTCCCCACACCCTCGCCAACACCTGTTGTTAGTGGTGTTGTTGATGATAGCTATTCTAACAGGGATGAGGTGGAATCTTAGTGTGGTTTTAATTTGCATTTCCTTTATTGCTAGAGATGGTGAGCATTTTTTCATGTGTTTTTTGGCCATTTGAATTTCTTCTTTTGAGAAAGTTCTGTTTAACTCAGTTGCCCATTTCTTTATTGGTTCATTGATTTGGGGAGAGTTTAGTTTTTTGAGCTCCCTATATATTTTGGCTATCCTTACTTTGTCTGATGTATAATTAGCAAATCTTTTCTCCCACTCTGTGGGTGGTCTCTTCAGTTTAAAGACCATTTTTTTGTTATGCAGAAGCTTTTTAATTTTATGTAGTCCCATTTGTCCATCGTTTCTCTTAGTTGCTGAGCTGCTGGGGTTCTATTGAGGAAGTCCTTGCCTATACCTATTACTTCCAGAGTGTTCCCACTTTTTCCTGTACTAACTTCAGAGTTTCATGTCTGATATTAAGGTCGTTGATCCATTTTGAGTTGATATTAGTACAGGGTGATAAACATGGATCTAGCTTCTAGTTGCAGGAAGATAACCACTTTTCCCAGCAACATTTGTTGAAGAGACTGTGTTTTCTCCATCATATATTTTTGGCACCTTTGTCAAAAATAAGGTGTGTATAGTTGTGTGGATTCATATCTGGGTCCTCTATTCTGTTCCACTGGTCTTCATGTCTGTTTTTATGCGAGTACCATGCTGTTTTTATTGCTATTGCTTTGTAATACAGTTTGAGGTTGGGTATTGTGATATCTCCAGCATTGCTCTTTTTGCTGAGTATTGCCTTGGCTATTACCAGTCTCTTGTGTTTCCAAATTAACTTTAGGGTAGATTTTTCAATCTCTCTGATGAATGTCATTGGGATTTTGATGGAAATTGCATTAAATATGTAGATTGCTTTTGGTAGTATAGACATTTTTACTATGTTGATTCTTCCAATCCATGAGCATGGGAGATCTCTCCACCTTCTGTAGTCTTCCTTGATCTCTTTCTTCAGGGGTTTGTAGTTCTTCTTGTAGAGGTCATTCACATCTTTTGTTAAGTTAACTCCTAGATTTGACTTGTTTTTGAGGATATTGTAAATGTAATTGTTTCCATATATTCTTTCTCAGTTTGTTCATTATTGGTATATAGAAAAGCTAATGATTTTTGTAAGTTGGAAATCCAGTTTTTTATCAGATACAGGTGAAGATTACTGGGTGAGGGATGCTTGGCACCCCTCTTAAGATGGTTATACCAGTCTGCAATGTTGGGTACGTCTTGCCATTTTGACGCTCTTGCCCTATGGCCTGACAACACAATTTTAGTCCTATCACAAATGACTGGGAGCTTTGACAACATTCTAGGAATTGGGCTGCAAATGTAGAGATTCTGATTCGCATGTTCTGAATTGGTTCCAGGATATTTTTTTTAAGGTTCCCATGTGGTTTAGTGTTCAGCTGGAGTAAAGAAATCCTAGCTTTCTTGCTCACTGTTTTAGCTTTTTGATTCCAATATAAGAATTTTACATAGTTAAAGACCTACTCATTCTTGTCTCTCATCAGAATTGAATACCAACCTATGGCCATTAACAAACCAAATAGCAAACAGAACCCTTTAAATTATTCACCCTTGAAGGAGACTGTGGAATACCAGTCTCTTTCTCTCTTTCTTTCACTGCCTCATACTAGGCCTAAATGCTATGGGGCCAACTGATTACAGATTTAAACCTCCAAAATAATTCTTTCTCTTTTTAAAATGATTATCTCAAGTATTTTATTATAATAACAGAAAAGTAACTTATGCACCAACCTTCAATATCAAACTTTAGAAAGTCAGTAAATATTAGTAATGTAAGATTTATTCCGAATACCAAACACTTGTGAGGTAAGCATCTGTTGTTTTCACCCATACAACACATCTCAAAGTAGAGAAGCGGATCCTCCCCTTCCAGTAGAAAGATACCCAACCCATCTCTCAGACATTCCCCAATGGAAGGTCACAGTCTTCCATTCCCCAAGCCAGAGAGAATGGTTTGAGGATGGGAAAGTGACCAGGGCGAGCTAAACACACCCTTTCTCTGGGATTTTTCTCCATGTGAAATTAAGGGTAAAAGGTGATTAAAAATGTGAAACTTATGTTAGCCTTTTCTTCACCATGTGGAGAAAGCTCATCTTTACAGGTGAGAATAAACAAGAAGGATCAGAAAAATGACATGCAGATGATGCAGAGTCCTGGAATGCTGGGGTCCCATTCCAATCCCAGATACCCCTGGAGCCGCCATGATAATGGCAGGTCTTGCTTTGCTCTGGTAATTAAAATTTAAATTTTACCTCTTTCCACAAAGATTCATGACCTTGTTCGATTCATTCATAAACAGATTTTTGGGTGGTCTAACTTGTCTTTAGTTAACAGGAAAATCCGTGGCCATCATTTATTAAAAGTAACATATACAAATGATATGCCAAAAAAGCTATAGATATAAAGACATGGATGCTACTGTTATGACACAATTGACAGGGGAGACACTCGGCAAAGTTGCAATACAGGGCTGGGGTATGGCTTAAGTGGTAGAGTGCCTAACTAGCAAATGTGAGGCCCTGAGTTCAAACTCCCGTATTGAAAGAAACAAAAAATATGAGTTACAATACAGTATAACAAGGACAATGACAAAATTATAAGGATAGCATAATCTACTATTCCACTATGATTCCAATTTTATCTTGTCATTTATAATTTAGAAAAAATAGTACTCAGATATGTTTGTTTCTTGTTACTACCTTAAGTGTGCAGGTAGAAGATCTATTGTGAAATGCAATAAAGTTTTTAAGATTGTATGATTAACCTTTTCTACTCTATTGTGTGCCTTTATTTAGGCATACAAAATTATTTTAGAAAAGGAAGGTTTAGAAAACATATTTGCTGTAGAACTAATGTTTGTGTCCCCCCCTGCCAAAATCCTATGTTGAGAACTAATCCCCAGTGTGATGGTACTAGGGGATGTGGCCTTTGGGGAGTGAACAGTATGAGATGGAGCTCTTGTGACTGGGATTAGTGTCTTTATAAAAGATGACCCAGAGAGATCCATTCCCCTTCTGCCAGGTGAACAGTTATGAACCAGGAAGCTAAACCTCACCCAACACCAAATCTGCCTGCACCTTGATATTGGACTTCTGAGCCTCCAGAACTGTGAGAAATGAATTTCTGTTGTTTTTAAGTCATGAATTTTTTAATAGTTTTGTTTGAACAGCCCAGATTGGACTAAGACAACATCGTCAGAGCAGGAAGGTTTAGGAAACACATTGTTTCAACCAGTTCCCTACTCAACAGGAACAAATTGGGTTTTATGCCTTCTTTACACATTTGCATCCCTTAAAATCATTGTGCTGGCTTCTTTGCCAGGTCATGTCAAATCCTTTCTAAGACAGAGGGAATGAAGTAGGACCCAAACCTCCAATTCCAGATTGTCTTTGCCTGTGATTCCCCTGGGGATATGTTCAGTGCTAGGCTGAGTGTGCAAGCCAGTTATGAGGCACACTAGGCAGTGGTGGAAGCTGAGCTTAACCTCTTAGAGCCTGTGTGGCCTAGGGTGATGTACTACCTCTGTGAAGCTCAGTGTGTTTATCAGTTCAATGGGATGATGATATTACCTCGTAATAGGGCTCCACAGTGCCTGTCTCATACCAGTGTCTATTGATTGCCAGATGCCATCTTTCTACAGTATGAAGTCCAGTGTACATTGCACTCCAATGCCAGTCCTCCATCTGTCCTGTGCACTTAAAGTCTGTCACAGCCTGAATCACAGCCATTCTTTTTTCCCCAAATTATCTCACTTAAACTTTATTTCAAGTGGAATTTTCCCTTGAAAAGGTGACTTTGAATTATATTTATTCTCCCCAATGTTAACAAGGCTTGATGGAGTAATCAACCAGCAATATAAGAAGCTTAAAGATGTTTTCGCCCACATAATAAGAATTAAATCATTTTGACCTCTATCTCATAGGATACCAATCAGTGTGATTCTCCAGGGTGACTTTCAGCCACGTGTCAGTCTACTTGTATCACATCTTCCTGATGTAATGAGGAAAATCATTATCAAATGTTTATTAACTGCCTGGAGCTTTGATGGTTATGGGAAGGGAGGGATGGGGACCAGCTACAGGACTGGAGAAACTTGATCTTGCTTACAGAAAGACATTGAGAATACATGCACTTGCCGGGCTTCAATGGCTCACACCTGTAATTCTAGCTATTTGGGAGGATCGAGGTTCGAAGTCAGCCCAGGCAAATAGTTTGTAAGACCCTATCTTGAAAAATACCCAACCAAAAAACAGCTGGTACAGTGGGTCAAGTGGTAAAGTGCCTGCCTAATAAACAAGAGGCCCTAAGTTTAAACTCCACAGAGGGTAGGGGGGAGGGAGAGAGAGAGTGAGAGAGAGAGAGAGAGAAAACACACACTTGAAAATACATGTAGGTTGTAGGAACTAAAACAAAACATCACCCAAACAAGTGCTTGGCCCGTGGAGTATTCTGCCAAAACAGGCAAAGAGCTCCATCAAGGAACCTGAATTCAGGGATTATATATTGAACAGCTTTTCAGGGTGAGAGCTGAGTTTGAATACATTAGTTCCAATCTATACCCCAAATCAGAGCTTGTTCTAGATGCTGGAGTTATATGAATGAATAACAGAAACCACACTGCCTTCGTGGAGTTTGCAATCTAGTGAGAGATGACAAAAAAAATAAAGAAAGAAAGAAATACAGAGTATCCAAGATGACAACTAGGGTGTAGAAGCAGAGAGCATGAGCTCCATAAATCAAAAATCTTGCTGAGAGGCTGGAGCCACACTCAGTGGAAATAAGCCACCAAGAAGAATCAAAACTCTGACATCCTGAACCCCTAGCCCATACAAGGCTTCTCCATGCCAGGTTACGCTGAGAAAACAGGAGGGCTCCTGTGCTGCCAGGTGTCGGCTCCATACCTGCTTGGGAGACATTTGGCATACCAAACAGCAGGATGGCTGTTGGGCTACAGAGCTGATCACCGGAACCTGAGGGAGGAGCTGACTAAGCAGCTGCTGCTGAAAGACAAAGGAAAACTAGCGAGTCTCCCCAACCACCTGGCAAGACTAAGACAGAGCATCTACTTAAATACCAGCACCAGGACTGGATGCTGAAGGAGTAACACCAGAACTACTAAGACTGAGATTCTGTTGTTCCTGAACCTGGAGGGTTTTTTTTGGTGTGTGTGTCTGTTCATCTCTCCCAGTTGATTTCTTTGGGTTTTTTGTTTGTTTGTTTTGGGGCTTTTTTGTTTGTTTCTTTATTGTTGTTTTGTTTTGTTAGTTTTACTATTGTGAGTTAGTCAATACTAAATTACACCCAAACCAGGGACAGAAACAGCATACATACACCAAGCTAAATCCCAAAACACCCACAAAACAAAATTTAACCAAGGGAAACTAAACAGGTGACTGAAACAACTAGTAGCATATCAAAAACATAGTTACACAGTACCACATGGAGCAATGGAAAGACAAAAAAACAGATGGAAACCATTCTCTCCCCAAAAATAATTTAATACAGGATTCAGAGGGAAATGAAGAAAATGGATACCCAGTTCCAGACTTCAACAAAGCAAAGATAAACAACGCCAAGGAACCCAGCAATGCCCACAAAAACACCTTCAAAGAAGAAATCCTGCAAGTAATCACTGAGAATTTCATGGAGCTATTACTAGACATGGTCAACCAAAACATACAAGAGGCACTCAAGAAATTCCAAGACACTAAAAATAAAGAATACAAGAAGACACAGAAACAAATAAATGAACTCATAGGAGCCCTAAATAAACCCCAAAGTGAAACAGAGAGCACCATAAATACAGAGATAAATGAATTAAAGATAAAAATTGACAATATTAAAGAGGAAGTGACCCATGATATGGAAAAACTCAGAAAAAAGAATGAAAGAAATACAAAACACAATGGAAAAACTCAGAAAAAAGAATGAAAGAAATACAAAACTCCAGCAGACTAGAATAAGCAGAAGACAGAATCTCAGAACTTGAAGAGGAAATGGAAATTAAAGGAAAAACTGAAGAACTATTAGTTAAACAACTCAAGACCTGTGAAATGAATATGTATGAACTCACTGATTCCATTAAAAGACCAAACCTGAGAATCATGGGCATTGAAGAAGGAGAAGAGGTGCAAGCAAAAGGGATTTGTAATATACTCAACAAATTAATAACAGAAAATTTCCCAAATCTAGAGAAAACTATGCCCATTCAGGTACAGGAAGCCTCCAGGACACCAAACAGACCTGACCAAAATAGAACTACCTCATGACATATTATCATTAAAACAACAAGCACAGAGAATAGAGAAAGAATATTGAAGGCTGGAAGAGAGAAAAAACAAATAACATACAAAGGTAAACCCATCATAATCACAGAGATTTCTCAACAGAAACCTTAAAAGCAAGAAGAGGGTGGAGTGAGGTGTTCTAGGCACTGAATAAAAATAACTTCAACCCCAGGATACTCTACCCATCAAAACTATCATACAAAATAGATGGAGCAATAAAAGTCTTCCATGATAAGCAGAAACTAAAACAATATGTGACCACCAAGCCACCACTACAAAAGGTTCTTCAAGGGATTCTGCACACAGAAAATGAAAGCAAACAAAACCATGAGAAGACAGGTAGTACCAAACCACAGAAGAAGAAAAGACAAGGAATCAGAGAGTAACACTGATTCAGCTGCACACAATCAAACCTTTAAACAACAAAAACAACTAAATGACAGGAATCACCACATACCTATCAGTACTAACACTGAATATTAATGGACATAACTCTCCCATCAAAAGACACTGTTTGGCAAACTGTATTAAAAAGGAAGATCCAACAATCTGTTGTTTACAGGAGACCCATCTCATTGACAGAAATAAACACTGGCTTAGGGTGACAGGCTGGAAGAAGATTTACCAAGCCAATGGCCCCCCAAAACAGGCAGGAGTAGCTATACTTATCTCGGACAAAGTAGACTTCAAATTTACATTGATCAAACAAGATAAAGAAGAACACTCCATATTAATAAAAGGTGAAATACACCAAAGGGAAATAACAATTATCAACCTTTATGTACCCAACATCAGTGCACCCAATTTCATCAAACATACCCTGAAGGACATAAAAGCACATATAGATTACAACACAGTGGTAGTGGGAGATTTTAATATCCCCCTATCACCAATAGATAGGTCATCCAAACAAAAATTAATAAAGAAATTCTAGAACTAAATCACACCATAGATCAAATGGACCTAGCTGATGCTACAAACATTTCATCCAACTTCTGCTCAACATACATTCTTCTCAGCAGCCCATGGTACCTTCTCCAAAATTGATCATATCTTAGGGCACAAAGCAAGCCTCAGCAAATATAAGAAAACAGAAATAATCCCATGCATTCTATCTGACCACAATGCATTAAAAAACTAGGAATCAACAACAAAAACAACAGTAGAAAACATGCAAACAATTGGAAGTTGAACAACACATTGCTCAATGATCAATGGGTCATTGATGAAATAAAAGAGGAATTAAACACTGCCTAACTCATTTTATGAAGCCAGTATTACACTCATCCCAAAACCAGACAAAGACACCTCCAGAAAAGGAGAACTATAGGCCAATCTCCTTAATGAACATCAATACAAAAATCCTCAATAAAATAATGGCAAACTGAATCCAACAACACATCTGAAAGATCATTCACCACAACCAAGTCAGCTTCATCAAAGGGATGCAGGGGTGGTTCAACATATGCAAATCTATAAATGTAAGACAGGACATTAATAGAAGCAAAGACAAAAACTACTTGATCATCTCAATAGATGCAGAAAAAACCTTCGATAAGATCCAACACCACTTCATGATAAAAGCTCTAAGAAAACTAGGAATAGAAGGAATGCACCTCAACATTGTAAAGGCTATATATGACAAACCTATAGGTAACATCATACTTAATAGAGAAAAACTGAAACCATTTCCCTTAAAATCAGGAATGAGACAAGGATGCCCACTATCTCCACTCCTATTCAACATAGCACTGGAATTCCTAGCCAGAGTAATTAGGCAAGAAGAAAAAAATAAAAGGAATACAAATAGGTAAATAAACTGTCAAAATATCCCTATTTGAAGATGACAAGATCCTATATCTTAAATATCCAAAAACTCTACCCCAAAACTACTAGACACCATAAACATCTACAGCAAGGAGGCAGGATACAAAATCAACTTAAAAAAATCATTAGCATTTCTATACGCCAACAACAAACAAATTGAGAATGAATATATGGTAATAATTCCATTTACAATAGCCTCAAAAAAATACCTAGGAATAAACTTAACAAAGGATGTGAATGACCTCTACAAGGAGAACTACAAACCCCTGAAGAAAGAGATCAATGATGACTACAGAAGGTGGAAAGATCTTCTGTGCTCATGGATTAGTAGAATCAACATAGTAAAAATGTCTATACTACCAAAAGCAATCTACATATTTAATGCAATTTCCATCAAAATCCCAATGACATTCATCAGAGAGATTGAAAAATCTACCCTAAAGTTCATTTGGAAACACAAGAGACCGTGAATAGCCAAGGCAGTACTCAGCATAAAGAGGAATGCTGGAGGTATCACAATACCTGACTTCAAACTATATTACAAAGCAATAGCAATAAAAACAGCATGGTACTGGCACAAAAACAGACATGAAGACCAGTGGAACAGATACGAATCCACACAGCTATGTTCACCTTATTTTTGACAAAGTCACCAAAAACATGCAATGGAGAAAACACAGTCTCTTCAACAAATGTTACTGGGAAAAGTGGTTATCTTCCTGCAACTAGAAGCTAGATCCATGTTTATCACCCTGTACTAGTATCAACTCAAAATGGATCAACGACCTTAATATCAGACATGAAACTCTGAAGTTTCAGAGCAGGAAAGAGCAGGAAACACTCTGGCAGTAATAAGTATAGGCAAGGACTTCCTCAATAGAACCCCAGCAGCTCAGCAACTAAGAGAAATGATGGACAAACGGGACTACATAAAATTAAAAAGCTTCTGCACAACAAAAGAAATGGTCTCTAAACTGAAAAGACCACCCACAGTGTGGGAGAAAAGATTTGCCAGGTATACATCAGACAAAGGACTGGTAACCAGAATATACAGGAAGCTCAAAAACTCTCCCAAAATCAATGAACCAATAAAGAAATGGGCAACTGAATTAAACAGAACTTTCTCAAAAGAAGAAATTCAAATGGCCAAAAAACACATGAAAAAATGCTCACCATCTCTAGCAATAAAGGAAATGCAAATTAAAACCACACTAAGATTCCACCTCATCCCTGTTAGAATAGCTATCATCAACAACACCACTAACAACAGGTGTTGGCGAGGGTGTGGGGAAAAAGGAACCCTCATACATTGCTGGTGGGAATGCAAGCTAGTGCAACCACTCTGGAAAAAAATGTGGAGACTTCCTAAAAATCTAGACATATTTCTGCCTTATGATCCAGCAATCTCACTCCTGGGGATATACCCAAAGGAATGTGACACAGGTTACTTCAGGGGCACCTGCACACCCATGTTTATTGCAGCACTATTCACAATAGCCAAGTTATGGAAACAGCCAAGATGCCCCACCACTGATAAATGGATCAAGAAAATGTGGTATTTGTACACAATGGAATTTTACTCAGCCATGAAGAAGAATGAAATCTTATCATTCATAAGTAAATGGATGGAACTGGAGAACATCATCCTGAACGAGGTTGGCCAGGCTCAGAAGACCAAAAATCGTATGTTCTCCCTCATATGCGGACTTTAGATCTAGCACAAAGGCAGTAATGTTCTTGAACTTGGGTTTTGGGAAGAGCACATACGGGAGGAATGGGGATAGGTAAGAAACCTAAAACTTGAAAGTGTTTGATATCCCCACTGCAGAGGAGCTAATATAGTAACCTTAAAGTGACAGAGGTCAATATGGGAAGGTGACCGGGAAGTAGTGAGGGGTCAGGTAGAGATGAATCAGTTTGGGTTGTAATACACATGTGCTTGGAAGCAATGCTAGGAATCTCTCTGTATAGCTATCCTTATCTCAACTAGCAAAAACGCTTTGTCTTTCTAATTATTCCTTATGTCTTCTGTTCAACAAAATTGGAGAAAAGGACAGAAGAGGTTCTGCCTAGAAGCGAGGCGGGTGGGGGAGTAGAAGGAGGGGTTCGGGGAGCAGCGGGGAGAAATGACCCAAACAATATATGCACATGTGAATAAATGAATAAAGAAAAATAAAATTAAGACATACATGGATGCATATGTTATATGAGATGGTCATTGTTCATTTTGAAAAAAATAAGCCATGTGATAGAGTATGGTGAACGAGAGTGGGAGTTAAGAGACTGTATTACTTTAGATATAATGGTCAAGAAAGTCTCTCTCATGAAGTGATATATGAGCACAGATCTGAATGGAGTGGATATTTGGCCATGCAAATATCTGTAAGAGCACTTCTTAGGCAGAGGGAACAGCAAATGCAAAGACCCTGAGGAAGGAGTGGCTTGACATATTTAAGGAACAGTGAGAGTCCAGTGGCTAAATCAGCCTAGGAAGAAGAGTCAGTGAAGGAAATGAAGTCAGAGTGGTGGTGGGTGAGTGATTGTCTAGCAGATGGTAGGACATTACATGTCCTGGAATCTTGTTCTGAGTGACAGCAAGCCACTAGAGAATAAAGACAGAAAGACTGTTAAGGGCAATGGTGCAGTCTGTGATCAGAAGACTTCCGAATTCTTTGTGTGCTGCATGGAAGAATCCATAGCAGAAGATGTGGTTGTGAACAGAGTTTATTAAAAGTTAGGGGAGGGAATTACAAAAGGCAGCATGGTGGGCCCAGGTGGAATCTGGAAGCAGAGAGCATGCTTCTTTTCTCCCAGTGCTTTTAAAACTTATGCTGACTGAGGGAAGGGAGGAACCGGCTGATTCCCAAGCAACAATCGATGGGCACAGGTGGTCCCCGGACTCCGTGAGGGTGGTCTGAGCCAGCCCTGAGCTGGGGGTGGGCAACCTGCACACACATCTGCAATTGAATAGAAGGCTCAGAGAAAGAGAGGAATGTTCAATCTGAAATGCAATATTAAGTCATGTATTCTCTATGAGTCCTGAACTTTCCCTAACTCTAGCCTGCCTCACGGCCATTAAGGAGGCTTTTGCAGATACAACCAAGAGACAATGGTGGCTTAGATGGTGTAGGAGTGGCAGAAGTAGAGAGAAGTGGTTAGACTGTAGGTACTTTTGAAGGTGGACCTAACAGATTGCAGTATGAGAGAAATCAAGAATGATTCAAAGTCCTGGCCTGAGCAGCTGGGATAATGAGTTCACATTTCTTGAGGTGAACAAGGAATGAGTTCAAGGACGGTAGTAAGGTGGGGTCAAGAATCAAGCATTTGGTTTCCACATATGAAACCGGGCCAGCTCCAGGGTGAAACAAGAAAGGCACTGCCTTGTGCAAAAAATATGAGGCTCCAAAAATGTAGTAATCAATATATATTTTAATGAAATGTTTTTAATTAATGCAAAAATTATGTTGCATAAAATGTAAGGAAATAAACTGAACTGAGGCTTTGTTGGTTTGTTTTGTGACTCTCATCAGGACCAGTCATTGCCCTTAGCTTGAGGGTCTGGGGCCCTTGTCATGTATGTTGGGGCATGACAACTCAAGGGTTCCTGTGAAGTCATTTTTTTGAAATGTAGAACTTTATTGCCTTTTTCCACTTGGTTCAATTTCCATTAGCAAATGAAAGGGCTCCCATACTTTCTTTTGCCTCAGGCTTCAGTATGGTTCAGCAGGAACTGCATCCTAGTGAGAATGATGTTTGGCTTCAGAGCCTTGAGGACAGGAAAGAAATTGGAGTGGGAGATAGAAATGTAGGAACATGGGCACATAATGTGGAATTTAAGCCACAAGATAGAGGAGATGAGGGGTCAGAAGAGTAAACTCTGGGGAGGAACAGAATGAAATAAGGACACAGAGAAAGAGCAACCAGAAGAGGGGACCCAAGACAGTGATGCTACAGACCTCAAGAACAAGAGTCATACAGTCCTAATCTGTTTTCTGCTGCTATAACAGAATAACCAAGCCCAAGTAATTTATAAAGAATAGATGTATTTGGCTCACAATTCTGAAGGCTGGAAAGGCCAGGAGATGGTGGGACTCTGGTGGGGAAGTGAGAGGGCATGAGACCGGGAGCCAATCATACCAATTCCTCCTTTTAGCAGGAACTCATGAAGGAGTTTTAGACCTCAGGCCCAAACTCCTAGGCTTCCACATGGTTAAGTCCAGCCAATTGCCTCTGTATGCCAATAAAGAGACATGGTGAAGAGCAGAGAAAGGGGATTTTTTTACACAGCCCAGGCTATATTGTGGAAAGAGGCAAAATAGACATTCAGCCCATCTTTAACCATCTTCTGGGTACAGACCTGGGCTTTAGCTTCAAATAGACAAAGAATTAGGGCAGGGGCAAAAGGTATACACGCACAGTCCCAGTCAGGGGTGGCCTGCTTGGTCATTTTCCCAAGCCTTGCTTCAGAAGGGGTCCCAGAGAAACCGTTATGCAGAGTTATTGTTGCCTGACAGGTGGTCTGTCCTGAGGAGGCTGTACTGTTCCTTAGGGGTAGTTTTAATCCCTTGTCATAAAGATGTTTTACCAGTTCTGCTCTGTCCTTCCTGGAATCCAAGGTGATTGTAAAGTGGCTGCAGAAAGGATGGCTTACAGTAAAGACAAATACAAAATGAAGTCTTTTAGTTAATTTGTGGGCCCAAGAAAGAGGTTGGTACTTTTCTACAAAAGTGGTGTAAGTGCCTCTTATAATTCCACACCCACTCCTACAATTAAAGCATTCATGAGTCACAGCCCTTGTGGCCTAATCACCTCTTAAAGGCTCCACCTCTTAAAGCTGTTACAATGCCAATTCAATTTCAACTTGAGTATTGGAGAGGACATTCAAAAACCCATAACTCAGAGGTACTATTTCTTCTTAAATCTATAAAGTTGATAAAGATCTTACCAAGTTTCAATAAACTTGTAGTGGGTTAAATCTCTGGATACTGTGACTGTGAACTTATTTGGGGAAAGGGTCTTTGCAGGTATAATTAAGTTAATGATCTTGATATGAGATCATCCTGAATTATCCAAGCAGGCCCTAAACCCCATGACAAGTGTCCTGATTAGAGTGAGGCAGTGGGAAATTACACAAACAGAAGATGGTGAGGCAGAGATATCAACAGATCCAGACTACCAGGTTCAGGGTAGAGAGTTCTTGGTCTCATCAGAGAAAGAACTCAAGGACAAATGCAGAAGCGACATTGCAGGAGCAGGTTTATTAAGGCAAAGCAAGCAAAGTACAGTCTGGGGATGGGAAAGAAGGCAGGCTCAAGAATGAGCAGCTGCTCCAAGGGTCTTAAGATTTTGAGCTTTTATTGGGGTCTGTGGACATAGGGGTGGTCATTCCTGGAAACTGGGTTATGCATCCCACATGTTGGGCAGAGGAGTTTTGACCTTAGGGGTCAGAATGGGACTGTCATGTTACCTAGGTGGGTGGAGACTATGTCTAACTGCAATGCTAATGAATGATGTCTTAATTAGCCCTGAGGTCACCAATGGCTAGTAAAGGTTGCTGGGACTTTTCACTCTGTATGGGCTGTGTGGGTTGTGGATCAACAGAACACAGTTACGTGTCATGACTTGCTCATTAATGTCAACAGGCCATTGCTCTCATTGTAAGTTCTTTCCTAACCCCTGGAGTCACTGTGAAGACAAAGGCAGAGATTGGATTGATGTAGTCACAAACCAAGGGAGCCATCAGAGGCTAGAAAAGGCAAAGATTAACCCCTTAGAACCTCCAGAGGGAATGCAGTTCTGCTAGGACTTCGATTTTAGACTTCCGGCCTCTAGCACTGTGCAAGAATAACTTTGTGTTGTTATGAATGTGCAGGGTTATTTGTTGAAACACCATTTGAGGCAATAAATTAGAAACAATCTAAATGTGTTGATCTTTATGTTAAATAAGCTTGACTCCATAGGGTCCAGTGAAAACATAACTCTATTTTTACCCTGTCATTATGGGACAGTTCTTTTCTGTCCCTAGATGGAACTTCAAACTACTCTTACATTGTTTCCCAGATTTTTAAGATAATAAAAAGACCTTGGGTAATTTTAATTATAAGATTGGTCCTATTATACTAACCTGAATATCTATCCCAGAGTAATATTAAAAGTGTTATTTCCTTATCTTAAAGCTCTTCCCTTCTCTCAGGCTGGCTGATGTTTCCTTTCTAGTTCCTTTCCTCTCAGTCCCACATAGAGCATGACCCTGAATTTTCCAGGACTTGAGAACCAGGATGGGGGTGGGAAGAAGAGAGATGAGTGGCAAAAAAAAAGGTGTTAGGTCTCTCAGAGAGAATCTGGCAATGGTGGGTCTCTGCCTGACTGTATCATTCATACTTATACTGACTGTAATAGTGAACAACATGCTAGTTTGCCCTTCCACCAAATGAGACTGACTTCACAGGGCAGGTTTATTTCTCACCCGTGTCACAGGCAACGTATGTCAGCATTGGAGGAGGGTAGGGAAGACCAAGTGGGTACCATACAGTCATTCAGAGCCCCACTTCTTCCAACCCGTGGCTTCTCCATTTTCTATGGCCTCACCCTGCTCTGCTGCTGAAGGGAGGTGAGGGACGGAGAAAAGCGTCATGGAGGATCCTGTAAGAAATACTTTGGGTTCAGATGTCTTATTGCTTGTACAATACTCCATTGACTATGACTCTGTCACATGGTCACATCCAACAGTAAGGGCAGCTGGGGAAGTGTGTCTGGGAGTTGTAATATACAGCATCGTCTCTGCTATATGGAGAACCCCAAAGTTGATTTATTTGTGGGATGCTTTTGTGGATTCTATGGAGATGCCCTTGTGATTGTGATATGGTGTAGGCAGACAGAAAAGGAATAATAACACAAAGGAGCCATGGAACAGGTGCAGCCACTGTACCCAGGGACATTTTGCCAAACATCCTGCTCCACCATTGTTTTGGAGTAATGGTTGACCAGAATTGAGGCTACTTCATAGCAGAGCCGCCAATAGTCCCAAGCAACAACCCCAGTGGAGGCTTTCCCAACTCTAGTAATCACTAGAGCCAGAGGCATCATTTACATCTCATTATAGTTGTAGTTTCTTGCATGTACCTTAAATTACCATCTTGGCTTTGAGGACACCTTATTAGGTAAACCACTCCCCATACTTGGAAATGTCCTCCCATTTCTTAGGAAACTCCACAATTATGTACATATTTTTAGTATGAATATGTATATAAGACCCAGAGTTAGATGTACTTGATTGCTTGGCCAAGTTGTATGCCCTCAGTTTCCTTTGGGATGTACTATCACTTCATGATCAATTTTGCTTTAATAAAGTCAAGTTTTTGCTTAAATGAGTCTGCTTGGCTACACTCCTCTGTGTGTCCATCCCTGAATTCTTTCTTGGGTGAAACCAAGTACTTGCCATCCATCTCCCCTTAGAATTGCAGCTTCCTTAATGTGAAGAAATCCCCCTCACTAGCTATTTATAATTTTTCCAAAGCCTATGGGCAGCTGGCTGTTCACTTTCTCTGTTGGAGTCACATTACCTTCCAGAGAGTTATTTGGATGAAGTCCAAGATGGCCCCAAACTGATTCCTTCCAATGAGTCCCCAGTGGGCCCCTGGGAGGTGTCTCTGCTCCCCATCAGTGAATTACTGTTTGCTCCCAATTTCAGTCTTTCTACTTGGCCACCTCAGGCTACTTCACCCACCTGCCTGCCTGCAGGACTTGTCACAACTGGGTCACATACCAATCCCTAGACTCCTTTGACTACAGAGGACACAGGTCAAGCACTCATTTTTGGCTACAGGTGGGAAGGTAGCCCCTTCCTCCCTGCCCTTGTGGGAGGAAGACAATACATACAGCACTTACAACTCTGTACAGAAGGTCCTCAGCCTTGACATTGCAAGAACATCCTTTGTGATGTCACAAAACAGTTTTCAAACCATCCTTTGCAAGTCTTGCATAGACAGTCGTTGAGCACCTCCCTTCAGAATGTGGAGTTCTGGACACATTGTTTCACTTGTGTTGTGTTTGTTTGTGCAAGTATTTTTGGCATTTTTAAAAAATGTAGTCCAATGTGTCATTCTTTTGACCCTGGATCAAAAAAAAAATCACCTAACTCTACTCCTGATCTTAGAAACTTTCTCTTTCCAAATTTCCCACAACTGAACAGCTATGGGCAACTTACATAACAGGTTTGAGCCTCAGTTTCTTTATCAGTAAAATGGAGTTATAATACACAATTCACAGTCAATGTGGGTTAAATGGAATCTTTTGTAGGTGACATCATCTAGCACCATCCTTAGATAGATCAAATGTTCAGCAAGAGAGATCTGCCTTCATTTCTGTTCTGGAACAGTGATCAAGCTATTCCCCAACTGCAAGTGAATACACAGATAAAATAAGTTTTAAACTTATGCTTATATTAACAAGTGATTTTTGAAGAGAGGCACTAGCTGGAAACCAAACCCAAATTTTCCCTTTCATGTTCCCCTATGCTGAATGTTCTTATTTTGTAGTCAGCATGGCTTTTATCTAAGGTAAACTAAGAACTAGGAACAAAAACTAAGTTTAGATTTGACTTCATTTCAGCCACCCCCAAATCCAGTCCTGTATAAACAAATTCCAAACTGTGAAATCCACCTACTGCTCCCTGAGAATGTCTTTTCTGAATGTAAAGTATCCTGGGTAGACTGATAATATGCTCTGAAACAAAACAAAATATATTCAACTTGTAACCGGCAATAGGGTTCCTTGTCAGTGTTTGGATAATATTTAGCCCTGACATAACCAGGGAGCCCTGTCAAGTTTGCACACAAGAGGACAGTGAAATGGGTGGTCCTAATGCGTTAAGCCAAGCCCTGGCACATACAGTTGACACAACAAGATTTCAGCCAAGCCTGAAGTCTTATTATAACCTGCTGGGTGGTTTTTCTCACATTGTTTTCTGAACAAAACATCTCTTTGTTTTTTTTCTTTTGTGTATGTGTGTGTGTGTGTGTGTTTTTTCTGGGAAATTAGATGTACTTGAAAGAAAGGGTAGCTCAGATAATTTTAGGAGTCAGGGTGGATATTTCAGCTGTTTCAGGTTCCAGTGACTTGAATTAAGTCTATGTGTCAGTGGGGGAGGAGAACAAGAGTTTGAGATTAACTGAGAAGTAAAACAAAGAAACAGTAGATTGGGCTGAAGACGGAGGCTATGTGGCTTATTCAAAGTCACACACACACACACACAGAGTAATAAATAAGATGTGTGAAGCCAGATTCTCTGTTTCCAGGTCTCCATGCACTTAGTACCACACTCACTGCCTCTCAGCTTGAAGGTTGCCACTGGAAGTTACCCACTTACTGATGCCAGCAACTGTCTTCTCACTGCAAACCCCAATTTTGCAGTGACCCACTATAGGTCACTGTGCTGAAGTGACCCACTATAGGTCAGAGTGATCTGCCCATGGGACTTAGAGTTGGCCACACCTTGGTATGAATCCCACCTTGGCCACTCATTAGCTATATATCTTGGTAATATTTTGCTTACTTGGGACTCAGTTTCCTCATAGGCAAATAGTGATAGATAGGACTTCCCTATGAGGTTATTGAAAAAGTTTGATGAGCAGATTCATGTGAGATCCATGACCCTGTAGAAAGTGAGTTAAATTTTAGCATAAGTCATGTACAGTTGAACATCACTATTTGAAGAGCCTTCACTTGTGAATTCACCAACTCATAAAAATTTATTTGTAATCCCAAGAATGAATACTCATTGTTCTTTTGAAGTCATTTGTGAACATATGCAAAATGCAAAAAATGTCAGTCATCCAACAAAGGGTGTTTCCAGTTGAGATTGAACAAGACTCTGCCTTTTCATTTCAGCTTTCAGCCTGTAAGTATCTTTTTCATCTCTTTGTACTACTTGTTGGTGATTTTGCTGCTTAAAATGTTCCCCACACATAGTGCTGATGTGTTCCTAAGCACAAGAAGGCTGTGATGTGCCCTACAGAGAAGATCGGTGTGTTAGAGATAGTGGATTATTGGTCCCCGGGTTTGTGTCCTGGTGTAGTCATGATTGAAAATGTCAGACCAGGAGTTAAGAGTTCAAGCAAGCACAAAGTTGAAAGGATAGCAAAACTCTGATGGGTGGGATTTAGTGAACGGGCTAAGTCAAAGAAAGGCTGAAGTCCAGGAGATGATACAGGGCATTAACTGGCTCAGGTCCAGCTGTTCTACATTTGTGATCGGTTGGCACCTAGTCAACTTATTAAATCTGACCACCTGTCCATCCCTCCCCTATCAAATTGGACATTCCAGGAGGGAGGGTCTGGTCAGCTCGTCCTGGCATTGGGGACTACTCCCCACATTGTGCAGCTGCATCTTGTTACTTTGGTGAGAGGCTTGTTATTTCTCTAAGAACCCTGTTTTTTCCCACACATCTTTAGATGTCTACTTTTAAACTGCCTCTCTCGTCCAAAATAGAGTCACCTCTGTCATTGCTCCCCTTACATTAGGTAAGTTTTATTCAGGCATGAGTTAGTTAAACTGCTGTCAGCCATGAGTTAAATGTTAATCATTGACAATATGTGTTAAATAAAGTGCCTTTAAGCACACAAAACAAGGTTATGTATTGATCAGTTGATGAAAATGTTGTGTTCCAGTCCCCAATTCTCATGATACAGAAGTTAAAGTCTGCTCTGGCTAAGAGTTGCAGTAACAGCTGTAGGTAAATAGAGATGAAGGCCTCCCTGCAGGCCACCAAGACCCAATTTGTTCACTGTCCTTATTCAGCCCTTTCTCAGATACAAATGATTTGGCAAGCTTTTACTTCTAGACGCTTCAATGTCTGTAACAGGTGTGGTCAACTTGCTTTGATGGAAGTCAGTGAGATGTAACTTTTTTCTTGGTTGGTGCAGTTGCTAACAGGAAGTATTACCATGACAAAAGGGTTGGGAAAATTGGCTCCAGGAGAAAAGATCAACAAAATTGGTGTCATTTCCTTCAAAGAAAGAAGAAGAAAGAAAAGGTGCTATCTGTAGACAGCTGTACTTGAGTGACCACTGTCTTTCTTTGGTTGAGCTGCTGTCCAGCAAAGATTATTTCTGGAGTTTGAGACTTCTAGAAAAGTCTGTGGATTCCAAGTTAATAATGAGTCATGAGATGCTTTTTTTTTTCTTTAAAGAGATTTTTCTTATTTCTGTTGAGAATTATAACAATATACATTTATGGGGGGGTTGTACATTTCTAATGGATTTCATCATGACATTTTCATACGCACATAATATACTTTGATCACATTCACTCCTCATATTTTTTGTAAAAATTAATAAATGTAGAGAAGGAAAAGAAAAAAGTCAAGTGTGTTTTCAAACCCATTATTTCAGGGATAATCATTATTATTTTGATGAATAGTCTTGCAGAACTTTTTTCCTCTTACGGAGGAATCCTTGAAACGAATTCTCAAATTGCACCTGACTACTTTGGCATGAGATTGAATTTTGTTTTATTCTCACAGAAACAAGTGAACATGCCGTGACAACCAAAGACACTGCCTCTTTCCCTTTAATGAAGGAAAATCTCTAGAGTTCTTGTTCAGCCACCTTGTTTATTTGCTCTTCTGATATGTGTTTGTCTCCTTCAATTAGGGAGGAACTTATTTCTTTTATTCCAAGTAAGAAAAAAGAAATTTTATATGGGTTTTCAGATAGCAACGAACTATTTAGGGGAATTGCATTGATACAAAATATCAGGCTTAGAAAACGCAGTTATAAAATACTCTTGAAATCCTTGTTTAAGTCTTGAAGATTGCTTATCTGAACAGTAAAAGTTGAGGAAGGAAACAGGAAACAAGGCGAGGTGGGAAGAATTCAGGCAATATTATTGAGGAATATGGTGTGAACAGTCCTGGTGAAAAGTCCTAAGCTGTGGAACTTCGGGAACATTTCTTCCATCTCTAAGCCTCAGTCTGCTCATCTGCCAGATGAGTTTAATGGTAGCTGCCTCATTGGTTGTTGATAAGGTGAGATACTGCACAGGTGTCTGTGCCCCAGTCTACGTCTTGTTCTCCGGCTCCTGAGGAAGAACCGTGTGCAGCCACCCAGTCTTTTGCTCCTACTCACCCACATGCAGAGCTCAAGTCACTGTTTACTTTTCACCCAAAGAGTGTATTGCACTGGATCATCTGTAAGTAATGTACACCACACTGAAGGTTGTGTAGGGACAATGTGGAAGATCTTTACCTATCTGCCCCCATAGCAAGTGACTTAATGTTTTTTCTCTAAGTCCCCTTGTCTGCCACAGGAGGGGAAAGGGGAAGTGGGGCACTTTGAGTTTCAGGTTACTCTTCTCTCTCTCTCTCACTCTCTTTCTTTCTTTGCTTCAACACTGTACACTCTTAGCTTTCTCCTTCCAAAATCTTACACCCCAAATAACTCCATCAACCCATATCACTTGGCCTCTATGCCAGATGTGTGAATACTATATTCATATATGTAAATTTGACATACTTCTGAGAAAAAAAAGTGTCCTCCTGTTATTTTATTAGGTCCTGTTTCTACATTTAAAAATGCCCCCAAACTTACAGGTGTCACATAACAACGAGCATTTGTTGTCTCTATCACAGTTCTTTTGCTTGGCTAGGCCTAACCTTGTGGTTCCTCTGGTTCACAGCTGTGAGCTAGAGGTGTTACAGTCATCAGGAGACTGGGATGTTCCAGATGGTTTACTCACGTGGCTGGCAGTTGGTGCTGGCTCTCTCTGTGAGATGAACTAGAGAAGCTGTTATCTTTCAGGGGGCCTCTTCTCTTGCTTGGGTTTGTCATCCCATGACAACTGGGCTCCAAGAGCAAACATTCCAACCACTCAAAATAGAAGCTACAGCTTCCTGAAGGCTGGTGGGAAAAAACTTCCACCACTTGATATTGGTCAGAGCTGGAGCCAGCTCATTTTTAAGGGACAAAGGAACAAAGAACTTACACCATCTTTAACCCACCATACCGCTCATCTTGATAAGTACATATGTGCTTACAATATACCTTAGTTGGGTTTACCCCCTCCATGTTTGCCCTCCTCCCCTCTTCTTAGCACAATTTCAGCAGGTTTCATTCTTCTATCTTCACATATGAATACAAAGTACATCCACCACATTCAACCTTTCCTTATACCCAACTCTGTCCCGCTGATACCCACCCCCGAAAAGACCCCTTACCCTCCTGTCCTTCATTTTTTAAAGCATATATTGATAGTCCAACAGGGTTTTTCCTTGGCATTTCAGATACATTGTACTTTAATCAAATTAGCTCCCCCATTACTTACTCCTTTTTTCACCATGCTTTCCTATTATTCAACAGCTTACAGTACATTGTTATATTATATTCATATATAGATGAGTTGTTTCAATGTTTTTCATTCTTTAACATTTTCTTTCCCCCTTCTGCCTCTCATAGACACCTCAGACAGACCTACTGACACAATCTTGCTCTCTCTCACTATATATATATGATCATATGTGTATTTATGTGTACATTTAACTTACAGGTCTAGCTTCCACATAGTAGAGGAAACATGCAACCTTTGACTTTTGAAACCTGGCTTACTTTTCTTAACATGATGTTCTCCACTTCTATCTATTTACCTGCAAACAACATAATTTCATTCTTCTTTATGGCTGAATAAAACTCCATTGTGTATATATACATTTTCTTAATCCATTCATCAGTCATGGGGCATCCGAGCTGCTACCAAGGCTTGGCTATTGTGAACAGAGCTGCAATAAACACGGGAGTGCAAGTGGCTCTGTCCTAACCTGGAGCACATTCCTTCAGATACATGCCTAGGAGTGGTAGTTCTGGATCATATGGTAGTTCTGTTATTAGTTTTTTGAGGGACCTCCATACTGCTTTCCATAGTGGTGGCACTAATTTACATTCCCACCAACAGCACAAAAGTGTTCCTTTTTTCCCACATCCTCACCAGCATTTGTTGTTTGTGTTATTGATGATAGCCGTTTTGACTGTGTTGGGATGGAATTCAATGTCGTTTTGATTTGCATTTCCTTTATAGCCAAGGATACTGAGCATTTCTTCATTTATTTATTGGCCATTTGTACTTCTTCTCTTGAGAACTGTCGGCCCAGTCCATTTGCCCATTTATTTAGTGAGTTATTGAATCTTTGAGAGGATAGTTTTTTGAGCTCCCTATATATTCTGGTTATTAATCCCTTGTCAGATGTGTAGTTATTGAAGATTTTCTCCCATTCTGTGAGGTCTTCTCACAGCCTTCTTTATCTCCTCTCTGACTATGGCGTATTGCTCACCACCCCCCACGCCCACTCTTGAGCAGGCCAGCGTGGGGACAGACATACCCTGTCCTCCTTGCTGCTAACAGGCTCAGCACACACCCTTCCATTCATCTTTGTGCCAAGATTTGGACTTGTTTCTCTTTTTCATTTTCTTTTCAGATTCAGTTTATTATCATCTGAATGCTGTATTTTTAATCTGATAAGAAATCAAAAGGCAATATGTTTTATGTTGCCAGTTAAAAGCAATTGTCAGACCCTAGGTAGCCATGAAAACCAAGTCCAAACATTCTCCAGTAGCTATAATGAAAAGGAATAAAGAGACTATCTTCTTTTTAACTGCCCCCCCAACTGTGTGCCTCCACTTTAGCAAGATTACATCTAGCAATAACCTTGTAAACAGAGCTGAGGGAGCTGGGGGAGGGTGGAATCTACTTTGTGACCCAAGTCATTCTTTTTGTAAATTTTCTAATTTTATTTTTGAATTATCAATTCATCAATAATTCAAGAGGATTTCACTGTAATGATTCCACGAATGTGTACAGTGTACCTTGAAAAAGTTCCTCCATTACATATGCATTCCCTTCCCCACCTCTCCCTCCCCTCTTCAAAATGTTTGGTGGCTTCATTATATTTATATTTCATGATATTTCTTGCATTTCTTTCATTACATTTCTTCATTATACTGTCTTCATATGTGTATATGCAATGTGTTTCCATCCTCTTCAGCCCTCAGGATCCTTTCCTTCCCTCTCCTCCCCACCCATCTCCCCAGATCCTCCATATACATTCATGTTCCATTATCATTCATCATCATAGATTTAGTTTTCACAAATGAATGAGAACACATGCTATTTGGCCTTTTGAGTTTGGCTTATCTCAGCACAATGGTCTCCATTTCCATCCATTTTCCTGCAAATGATACAATTTTCATTTTTCTTTATGGCTAAGTAATATTCTGTAGTATATGTGTGTGTGTATATATATACATACATACATACTATACATACTTTTTTTTATCCATTTATTTCTTTTTGGGCACCTCATTCCACAATTTGGCTATTATGAAGACAGCTGCAGTTAACAGGTGCAGGTATCTCTCTTGTATATTGATTTATACTCCTTTGGATATACGCTCAAGTGTAGTATAGTGGAGCATAAGGAAAGTCTATTTTTAGTTTTTTGAGGAACCTCCAGACCGATTTCCACAGTGGTTAAATTAGTTTACATTTCCACCTACAGTATATGAGAGTTCCTTTCTCTTTCCACATCCTTCCCAGCATTTTTTGTTCTTTGTTTTCTTTTCCTTCACTGTTGTTTATTTTATTTATGGCAGCCAATCTGACTGTGGTGAGATGGAATCTTAGTGTAGTTTTAATTTGCGTTTCCTTTATGGATAAGGATGTTGAACATTTCTTCATGCATTTATTTGTCACTGTACTTCTTTTGAGAACTGTCTATTCAATTCTTTTGTCCATTTATTAATTAGATTATTCTCTTGGTGTTCAAATTTTTTATTTCTTTGGATATTCTGAATGTTATCCTTTTTCTGATGAGTAGCTTGCAAAGATATTTTCCTATTCTGTAAGTTGTCTCTCAATTCTGGTAAGTGTGCAGAGGAATCCAATTTGTCAATTCTTGCTCTTATTTTCCTGAACAATTAGAGTCCTAATCAGAAAATAATTAGTCTGTACAAAGCTTGTCTGTCTGCAGGTAGTTTTTAGGCAGTTTCTGTAACCTGAGCTCTCTGCTAGTGGAGGCTGGGTACTTTGATTTTAAAAACTTGTCCTCTGGTAATGTCACTGCTCTCACAGTGTACTGACCGCTGGGCCTTTTGCTGCTTCTAAATGCTTCCCCAGCTCCTGCTGCTGGGGACCCTCAGCTCAACCCAGTCAAAACCTCCCCCTCTCTACATCTGCCCTTCGTGGTTGTCTCCCACCTGGACACTGTGTCTGGCTGGTAGACCTAGAACTCTCTGGGCTATGGTTTTTCAAATACCCTGGGTTGCTCAATCTCAAAGTTCACCTGAGGGGCTTTGGTTTTGAAATTGTCCTAAGGCAATGGAACTGCTCTCACTGAGTAGGGTGGGGCCTCCAAACCTTGTGCCTTTTCCTTCTCAAACTCCCTTTTTCTCAGCTGGCCCAAGTAAATCCTTTCCCTCTCCATGAGCCCCTTGGTGGCCATCCCTTCTCATACACTGCAGCCAGGTGTCTCAAGACACCCTGAGCTATGATCACTCTTTGTTTTCAAGACCTACCTGAGTACCTCAGTCTCAATCAGGAGGCCCTCTTTTAAGATGGTTCCTCACCATAGCTTTCTGAGGTACAGGGAATGAAAGGTTGTCTTATCTGATGCTAGCCTATCATGCTGGGGAAGTCACTGTCCCTTATAATCCCCACACTGGAGTTAAGGTTTGTAGGAGGCGTGGGTTTTGTCCCACAGCTAGGTCTGCCAGTCTGTTGCAGAGGCCTCTGGCTTACCTTGAGGTGGAGGCTTTGACTTCTCCTGGCCCAGAAGAAGCTGTAGCCAGGGCTAGAGCTGCAAACTCTTAATTTACTCTGTCTTCTTTCTCTCTCACTATACTTTTCTGCTGTTCTGTCTCTCTTTTGTGGTTCTAGGTGCTCTTCCTCTCTTTTGCTCTTCTGAATGGAGACTCTCCTTTGTTATCCAGACTGTTCTCATTCACAGAGTCTGATAGAGAAATCTTCTTCTCCTCCACTGTCTTGCTTATCCCTACACTCCTCTTTGTAATTAAAAGAACTTTCCAAATGTGTAAGAGCAATTCTTAAGCGAATTGGGGAAGCAAAGTCTTCTTCCTGAGAAATTTCAATAATTTTCTGAAGCAAAACAGAGCTGAGGTTTATGCAATTCTGAAATCATGTAAATAATGTCATTTTGGACTTAAGTTATGAGAGTGCTGATGACCATCCAAATATATTTTTTCCACTTGACCTTCTGCATCTGCAAATTTTAAAGGTGGAAAACAACATCATGACACCAGTCACATTGTTCCTGGTTTGCTTGACAAAAGAAAGATTGGCTTTTTGAGTAGTTGAATCTATTGATTAGTTCTTTTGTGATTACTTCCATGGCTTTTATGCTCAGAAAGTCCTTCTTTGTCACAAGATTGGTTCAATAGCCACTTACATCTTCTTTTAGTTCTTTCGGAGTTTCTTTTTATACAGGTGACTCCTTAACTTTTCAACTCTTAGAACTTATTTTAAAGTATTGTAATGAACATTAATTATATTTTTGATTGACCAGCAATTTTGATACATCCTTCATGTTTGTGTGTGTGCACGCACACATGGATATAGATGGTGTTCCTACCTTAATCAGTTGTACTTCCCCAATGGTATAAGTCAGAAACTGGATGTTTCAGATGCCTTGGAAAATAGGATGCAGTCATATGAATAAGGTTCTACATGATCAGATTGTCCATGTGAAATTTCAAGTTTAGAAACCAGTGGTGAGCAAAGGGGGGGCCTCCAGCCTGGGGAGGGTGTTGTCACAGGACTCCCCAGGTGTCTCACAAGTAGTGATGGCAGAGGTTCTATAGTGCCACCGTTTGTCTAGCTATAGCAATGGGTTGGTACATGATGGTGGGCAGTAGAGTCTTTACTAGAGCTGGTCTGCCCTGTAATTTGGACTTTATCCTTGACTACATTGTCCTCAGACCTAACTCCTGTCCTTAGAGAGTTCAGGGCTATCATATCCTGTAGTAATTTAATAATTTCCTTGTTCATTTTACATACTGGAGAGGTTTCTGTTGTCTGCAATCAAGAACACTAATTCAAGTCTGCTGCGAGGCAAGAAAAGAATTTATTTTCTTGTCCAAATAGCTAATCAATTGTTGCTATATGGATTGTCAGATAATAATGATTTATTCCCCCTCCCACTAACTTAAAATGCCATCTTATTTTCGTAAGCACACTGGGGTAAGTTTCAGGGCTCTCGATTATGCTTGATTGATCAATAGTCAGTTAAATTGTCTGGGAGGGGAAGGAAAGCAGATGGCCACAAACCTCATTTTGGGCTGTGCCAGTGGATCTCTGCTTTCTGATTCCACCGCAGATAATTGGGTTCTTGCTTTGACTGCTATTCATATCGTTTAAGTTAATACGATTTTTACATTCTGAGTCACCCCTCTAATTTTTCCTTCAACAAAGCCAACTGAGGATCTGTCTAACCCTCCCCATACCTGAGCTGAACAGACAGCCTGATGACAATTAGAGAATTCTACTATTTAGCATTTTGGAGCTAGCAAACATTTGAGTATTGTACAGAATTTTCCCATTTCATTGTACAGAACACGTGGTAGATCTCTCTCTGTCTCTCTCTCTCTCTCTCTCTCTCACTCTCTCTGTTTCTCTCTCTCATAGGAAATGTGGAAAACAAACAACAGAGTTATTTAACCAATAACCCCATGATAAAGTGGATGATGGTCCTGGTTAATATCAGAGGCCCCTTTCTCCCTGCATCCTCATCCCTAGCTAAGTGGTTCCACATGCACTCCTACAAACCTCAAGCTACAGAGGTAAACAGTCCTGATTTGGGTATCACAAGAACCATATTCAGGACCCAGTTTTACCATTCAATAGCTGTGTGACATTAGGCAGCAGGCTCTGAATATGAGGTGACAGCTACATCAGAGTCATGAGGCTGTGTTCATTTCCTAGGGCTACTATAACAATTGTCACAAACTTGAGACAAAAGGAACTTATTGTCTCAGATCCGGAGGCCAGAATCTGAAATCAAGGTCTTAATAGGGTTGGTTTCTTCTGGAGTTTCAGAGAAAGCATTTGCTCTATGCTTCTCACTGGCTTCTAAAGGTGGTCAGAAACTCTTGGCATTTTAGCTTGCAGACATGTTGCTGCAATGTCTGATTCCCCTTCACACATCTTCCTCTCTGAGTGTCTCTGTGTCCTCACCAATTTTCCTAAGTATGTCAGTCACTGGATGTGGAGCCTGCTCCAAATACAGAATGATCTCATCTCAATTTAATTGTACCTGCAAACAGCCTATTTTTAAATAAGGTCACATTCTGAGGTCCTTGGTGGACATGAATTTTGGAGAACACCATTCAATCCATTCCAAGGGGAAAAGACAGACCAAAGACTGGAGTCTGGTTGAGGTCAGTGCCTAATTCCGACATTCTGATCTGGATGTGTGGGAGACTGAAGGAGCTCTGGGTCAGAGCTGGGAGATTAAATAAAGGGAAAGGGAACCCAGCTCATCTCAGAACAGTGAGGTGAGGAGAAATCTGGATGTCAATAAAACTTGGAGAAATATGAACTAGCCAGAGGACCAAGGGAGATTGGTCAGAGGAAACAACTTGCTGCTCTAGCTCCCTTCTTTGCCCTCATGGTTCTAGGAGAAGTAATACTAGGTCAACTGGATTGGGTCCCAGCCTCTTTGGCTTCATAGGAGCCAAATTGCTTATTCTCAGGCAGTCCTTAAATTGGTGTTGACCAGACAGTCAGCTCCCACCCACCAGCAGCTGGAGTCTAGAATTTAGTTAGTAGGATAGGTATCTGTTGTGTGTGGGAAAGCTCTGACTCTCTGTGACAGCTTCCAGACCAGTCTGTCAGCCATCACTGTGCTTGCTCCATTCCCAGGCACATTTTGCCTGACTTTCACCAGGATTTTCTGCCTGGGGCTAACCCCTTGGTCTTTTGCTGAGCTAGATCCCTGGCCTAAAGGTTGCTCCATTGCTCCACCCCTGCCTGGGGGCCTGCTCCTGACAGCTTGTTCTTACATTTTCCCACTTCTGGTTCATTTCTGAAGGTCTATTTCTTCCCCCAGTTCCCATCCTTGTGCCACAGGGGGATTTGACTCTACGCTGCCTCTCAGGTGGGCATGTGACCTGGGCTTGGCCAATCAGTTAAATTTCACTGGCACCAGTGATGAGTTAAGGGATGGGCATTTCACCAGTGAGATCCAATGACACATAATGAGGCTTCTGCCAAGACTTTCTGGAGCAAGTCATATACTTTCCTGCTGACTGTAACAGGGGGAATGTGGATCTGGAGCTACTGATAAGCCATTGTGCTAGATGGGGAAGATAATGGCAAACATAGGAGACCAGCTTTCAGATATGAGACAACGGCTTCTTGTGACATCCGTTGAATCTTTGGATCATGTCAAAATATTCTCAGACATTTCATTTTCATCAGGCAATAAATTCCCCTTTTAGATAAAAGTAATTTGAGTTTGCTTTTATTTCTCGAAATTCAGGATCCTCACTAAGACCTTGAATTTGAGAGATCCTATCTATCCCAGGCCCAGAACCCTGCCAAACGGAGCCTTCTGGGAACACTGATACCCAGAGTTTCTTGTGGTTGTGCCTTTTTCCTAGCACAGAGCCCAGTATCACTTGCGATTGTTTTGAGGTAGTGGGTTGTTGTTACTTTTTACTACCCAGATTCTATTCACCCCACACTTTCTGTTCAAAGGGTTCCTTCTTCCTAACCTCTGGTCCTTATGACATGGTCATCTGACCCAGGTTCTGAGAATCAGTTATTCCATCTAGAGAATGATGCAAAGATACAGGGATGGTGTTCACAGCAGAAACAGCAGTTTGAATCCAGTGGTCCCCAGGCAGTGGTAGCTTAGCTAGAAAGTTCCTGAGATGTGGTCTTGGTTATGTTTCTGCTAACCTAGGCTCTTGCCACTTTTTTCCAATTCGTTCTCTAAATCTTTTCATCACTTTTCCTGAGTCAAAATGTCATTTTAAGAATTCCCTTTTCTGCCCTAGTTTTTCAACTACAAAAGCCTGATGACATAAAGATATATAGACCAGATAAGGTCCACTTGTACCATGGCTCACTGAAACTACATTCCTGAGGTGGAGGAGCTCAGGAAAACCAGTGATCCTTCTTGAGTTTTTCTTCCTCTTAATTGATTTGAGGCCAGGCATGGTGGCTCACGCCTATAATTCTAGCTATTTGAGTTGGAGATCAGGAGTATCATGGTTCAAGGCCAGCCCAGACAAAAAGTTAGCAAGATCCATTTCAACAAACAAGCCAGGTGTGGTAGCATGTCTGTTATCCCAGATACGTGGGAGGCATAGATAGGAAGACAGCGACTGAGGCTAGCCTGGGAAAAAACTGGAGACCCTATTTGAAAAAAAGGAAGGGGGTGTGGCTCAAGTGGTAAAGCACCTGCCTAGGCCATGAGTTCAAGCACAAGGCCATGAGTTCAACTTCCCAGTGCCACACAACAAACAAACAAACGCTTGAAGCTGAAACTAGAAATATGTAGCACTCACTGGAGACCCACGTCTAGAATGGCCCATTGAGTCATAAGAGAGGTCTCCTTAAGAAGCCACCTGACCTCTGTGTACTTCATTCCCCTCATATGTAGAGTAGATACACTACTGTGAACCTTGCAAGGGTTTGCAAGAGCTATGTCCATAGTATACTCTATGGGACAGGCATCAGGTGTGTCACATTCACTGTCCTTAGTGCTGTCGGTGCCTGGCCCTTGTTGGCATTCTAAATAGCTCCTGAATGAATGAATAAAATGATGCTTGAAATCAGTTAATACTATAGACTGAATGTTTGTGCCTCCCCCAAATCCATCTACTGAAACCCTAACTCCCACTGTGATGGTAAGAGAAGGTGGGAGGTGACTGTGTCGCCCGAGTCGAGCTCTCATGAATGGAATTACTGCTAGTGTCCTCATAAAAGAGACCCCAGGGAGTTCATGTCCTCATTCTGCCATGTGAGGACACAGTGAGCCAGGAGCAGACCCTCTGCAGACCCAACTCTGCTGACACATTGATCTTGGATTTCCCGTCCTCCAGAACTGTAAGAAATAAGTGTTGTTTATAAACCATTCAGTCCATAGTGTTTTGTTATGGCACCCCAAAGGGACAGACAAATTCCACTCTGGGAATCCAATATTGTACACTTCTAGCTAAGAGAAAACTGTGCATTCCAGCATACAGTTTTAGGGAGTTCAAAGTCAGTAAGACCTAACACAAACCACAGGTTGAGAACCAGCAGCTGCATCCTTGGGCTCTAGAGTGGGAAACTATGTTATAGCAGCTTGAGCAAACTAAGACAACTGGTCCACTGTAGAAAATAGCTACGATTATAACAAGAGTATCAGAGCCAACAGTTCAGCCCCAGGATTATCACTCGAGCAGTGCTATCTTCCAGTGAAAATTCCTAGTTTAGAGGAAGGGCATCAGAAGAGACAAACCCTTTCACTGAATTTTCAAGACAATAATTACAGAAGTGTTTACACTCAGATAAGTAACTCTAGCTGCTCTAACACCAGTGACAGTGGTCAGTGACTCACCAAATGGACATTTATCACTAGTTATACAAAGTTCAATGCAGGTCAGATGATGCTACTGTGTAGTCACCTTCCATGGTGACTCAGGGAACCGAGTTCCTTCCAAGTGACTCCATCATCTTCGCAAACCTTTGCTTCAGGCTGTGTTACTGGAAAGCATGTATCGTGGCAGAACAGCACAGTGAAGATTCTCTGGGGATCTTCAGAGACACAGAACAAAGGGAATGTGTGTCTAAATCAATAAATATTTATTTTAATGAACTGGCTTGTGGAAGCTGTAGTTTGGATCTTAAAGGTCCCACAAAGGTCCACATATTAAAGGCTTGGTCTCCAGGGTGGGGCTATTGGAAGGTGGTGGAATCTTTAGGGGGTAGAGCCTAGTGGAAAATCTTTAGGTCATTAGAGGTGTATTCCCAAAGGGATTTGTGAGACCCTGGTCTCGTCCTTTTTCTCTTTGCTCTCTGGACCATGATGTGTGTGTTCTGCCATGCACTCCTGCTCAAAGGAAATGGGCCAATCAATGATGGACTGGGAGCTCCAAAACTGTGAGCCAAAATAAACCTTTACTCTTCATAAGTTAGTTAACCCCAGTGTTCTGCTACAATAGTGGAAAGCTGACTAACAAACACACTACAGGATGGGCCAGAGGTCTGTGTACCAGGAAAGAGTAAATTCTGCCCTTCATGTCTAAAGATGATCTGGCATAATTCCTTCTTGTTCATGGGAACTCAGTCTTTTGTTCTATTCAAGCTTTCAACTGATTAGATAAGGCCCACCCAGACTATGCATTTGTCTGGCTGATTTAAACATGAATCTCATCCACAAATATCTTCATCAGAGCATCCAGAATAAGACTGGAACACAAATTAGGGCACTGTGGCTCTGCCAAGTCAATGCACAAAATTAACCATCACATCTGGTGTACTTTATTGTCAGACCTGGAAGTGGTGGGTATTAGTTTTACCACTCTCCACTTCATAACTTAAGACCACAATCTATCCTCAAGGGAAGCCCAGGAATATGATCTTTCTATATGTCAAGAAAGAGGAAACAGGATTGGTAAATATCTAGCCAGTCTCTGGGATGGTGGGTTTTCAACAAAAACATCTGGTCTTGAGCCGAACCATTTCAGAAATGGTAGAGCAAGTGAGGAAGATGCCCAGACATTTGCCAAAGAAGGCAGAGAGTGGCAGGATGAACTGGGAACTCAGAGGAGAGGGTGGACTGAGATCACACTGACCAAACCTACTACCAGGAATTTGTTTTGAAAAATTCAGTCCAATTAAACTAATGTTAAGTCTTTACCAGCACCATATCCTCAATATGCTTTTTGGAGTGACACAACTATGAAAAATTGCCAAAAAAGAACATGTATTACTGCGTTCCAGAATTTGTTTTTCCCCCAATTCTTAATGCACAAGAAATGCTTTTGAGAACTAACTTTAACACAGACATGGAAGTCAGGGGTCAGGAGAACATGATATATAATGATTTTCAGGTAGAAAAATCATGATGGCTTCTAGTCTGGCTTCCTGTCTCCTAGAGATAGGAGGCTTACGGACTGAGGCTGGCCCAGGGCAAAAACAGATTAAAAGCATAAGGATAGGAAGTGGCTCAAATGATAGTGCACCTGCTTAGCAAGCATGAAGCCCTGAGTTCAATCCCCAGAACCACATAAAAGAAAGGAATGTGATGGCTAGAAAATGTAAGAAGCTGAGTCAAAAATTAACACTGTGAGAATAATACAACGAAAGGAGCACATGTCACACATCTTACCACGAGACAGTTTAGAAACATGGTTCCACCAAATCCCACATCACATAAGTTCCTTAATGTTTCTAGGTCTCATTTGATATTTTTGTTGCATATTTTGTAAGCCTACTGACAATGGGAGTACACAGCGTATACTCACCCTTGAAGTTACCTAGGAAAGCATCCCTTCTACCAAGCCAAGAATTCTATTAAGTGCTTGACATTTCTTATTTCATTGAATCATCGTGGTGTTATAAGACCAATACTGTTATTGCTCATATTTTCCAGACGAGGAAAATGAGGTGAAGGATGACTTAGTAACCTGGCCAAAGTCACACAGCTAGTAAGTCACACAGCTAGTAAGTCACACAGCTGGGGTTTGAATCCAGGCAGTCTGACTCCAGAGCTTATGTTTTCAACAACACAGTACATAGAATCTACAGTGTACACATGTAGGTCAACTGTAATGCTGGCTCAGATATAGGACTGTTGGAACAGAACAGGAATCCAGGAGTAGAATAAAGGCAGGTTTAGGAAATACAGTAAATGTGGCACTTCGGCAAAAGAGAAAGGATGAGCTATTTGCTAAAATGTGTTGGAATAATGGGCTCCCAATCAGGAAATTAAGATTCAGTTCCTACTTCACACTATATGGAGAAAAGTCAACCAAAAGTATTAAAAACATATTGGAGGAAGAAAAAAAACAATTGTTGATTGGGGAAGATTTTCTGAATCATGAAATGAATCCAACAAGACCAATGTATCAGGAAAAACGGACAAACTTGACTACATAAAAATGGAGAGATACCTTGTATTTGGTAGATACATATACATATGTATAAGTTCCTACAAAATCAATAAGAAAATTCAAACTACTTAGAAATATGATCAAATGATCTACCAAGGCAATTCACTGAAGAAATATTTATGGTTAATAAACATTAAAAAGCAACAAATCCCTCATAATAGTAAAAGGAGTGGATTTAAATAGCAATAAGAAAGCTGGGAGTTGGTGGCTCACACCTGTAATCCTAGCTATTTTAGAGGCTGAGATTTGTCCAAGCAAATCGTGCACAAGACCCCATCTCCAAAATAACCAGAGCAAAATGGACTGGAGGTGTGGCTTAAGCAGCAGAGCACCTGTGCTGCAAGCATGAGCCCCAGTCCCACCAAAAAATAGCAATTAGATACCCTTTTCCATCTGCTGCCTTATAAAATGCAGAAAATTGATTTCCTTCAGTGTTGGCAAGCATGTAGAGAGACAAGCATCCTCACATACTTTGATGGCATTATAAACTGATACAACTTTTGAGGACATTATTTGACAATATCTACCAAAAATATGGATATCTATAACTTACGATCCAGAAATTCCACTTTTAGAAATTAAGCCTTTGGAAATACTGGTCCCACTGTACAGAGATGTATGCATGAGGGTACTTGTTGCTGTATAATTTATGATAATAGAAAACAGACACAATTTAAGTAGCAATCAATTAGGGAATGATTAAATAAATCACAGTATAACCAAACCCTGAAACTATTATGCAACATTTGGAAAGAATGAGGTGACTGTATATGTGTGGATCTGGAAATCAGATCATATCGTATACTCTGAACTAAAAGTAAACTATTACACAATAGTATAAAATAATCCCATTATGCCCTAGAAGAGTAAACATTGAGAATATGCAGACAGGATATTTTCTTTATACATGTGTGTTGTCTTATTTTTTTCAAAGAATATGTTTGAAATGAATAAAAATTTCAAATACAACTTGTTAATGGTGGTTATTTGTGGAGAGTTATGTGAGGAAGAGGGGTTCATGGAGGGTAAGATTGTGTTTTTAGTTTTATGTTATTATTTAAAATGTTTGCAGTAAGATGAATTTTGTGATAACAAAAATCACTGAGAGAGATACAATACAAAACAAAAAGTGAAAGAAAGAAACAGAAAAAAATGTCACCAGTAAGGTCAGCAGCTTTTACTGGTTTTTCTTTCATCTCTGTCTCCACAAACACAGAGAATGGTCCAGAGTATTCATAAGCCGAGACTGTTCCATCAGTCAGGCTCGATGGCATTTATTCTAAGGTACGCGGGGAACAGGAAGAGATTACTGCAAAGCCATTAACTATTATTTTTTAGATCTTTGGAAGGATAAAGAAGCCCTGGAAAAATGAGAAAAGGTCACTGCTCTACTCAAAATGCAAAAAGGGGTAACCTTGAGCATTATATGCTGGGCATTTTAAACTTTTTTTACATGACAGAAGTTGGAAATCCTTAAAAGGGTGAAAATGCAGCCGCTGGGGGAACATAAACTTCTGAAGGAGAGAGTCAGGGTGGCGTTATAATGTATAGTCCCTTGGGCTTTTCAGCCACATTCAAGTGGGTGAGACGTCTGGTCTTTCAAGGTGGCCCTAAGCCATGTCAGCCTGCCAACTTTGAGTCAGGTGTGCAGGGTCACCTGGCCTCTGCCACCTTGAACTTATGAGGTACGATCAGGGCTTGGCAGCAGAAACCCAGTCCACCTGGTGTAAGCCAGAAAGGGACTGCCTCGGCTCTCTCAACTGAAACTTTCAGCCAGGATGTAATGACAGTGACTTTTTATAAGCTCTGCATTCTTCTGCAACTCCATTTTCAGTTGCCTTTCTTCTGTGGCTCCTTGTCAAGTTCCATCTCCAGTGAAAAGAAGGCCCTTCTTCAGGTCACTCTTAAAGTGAACTTTTGCTGGCTTTGAGGGGATCACTGACCAATAATCCACTTCTAGAATTGTTGGGTTACTCAACTTCACAAAGACCTCATACCCTGACAGTGGAGAAGTTGGCTCCAATAAAAGTTGCAATAGTGACAATTAAAAGGAGAATGGACCTTGGATGAACAAGTGTGTGCTACAATCACATTGAGTAAATCGCCAAACGTAACTGAGTCTCGGTTTTCTCATCTGCATAATGGGTGTAAAATGCCCATCTCATGATTAAAGTAATATAAATAAAAACACTCGTAATTTGGAAAACACTATTCAAACATAAACTATGAATATCACTATGAACCTTGAAGAATAGGAAGAAAGAGGGTGAATGCAGTGGAAATACTACGTATTCATGTATGAAAATGGAACAATGAGACCTGTTGAAACTGTTCCCGGAAGTGGGGAGGGGAGATAAAAGAGAAAGATGGAGGAGGCGAATCTAACTTAGATATGTTGTAAGCACTTCTGACAATGTCACAATGTACCTCTGGTACAATTATAACATACTAATAAAAAGTGCCAAAAAAAGATAGGAAGAAAACTCTAACGAACAAAATAGAAACACAGAAACGAATTCAGAAAAAAATGCTGTTCATAAGAAAAAATGAATATGACAATAGGAAAAAATTAACCTGTGCCACAAATTTATGAATAAAGGAGTAAAAGGCAACACGAGGGAAACAGTGAAAGGGTTTTTGGTTGCTAGGGATTGTGGGGAAGGACAGATGAGTAGGTGGAGCCCAGAGGATTTTTAGAGCAGTGAAAACGCTCCTTAGGATACTCTAATTTAGGTAGATCTATGCCTTCCCCAGTTATCCAAACCTACAGCAGGTACAATCCTAACAGCTAAGCCCCATGTAAAACATAGACTTGGGGTGATAATGGGGCATCATGAGGGTTCATCACTAGTAAGAAACATGGCACTGGGGGAGGTGTTGATACTGAGGGAGAGACTGAATGTGTGGGGACCTCCTAAATACAGAAATCTCTGTACCTTCCTCTCCGTTTAGCTGTGAACCTAAAACTCTTCTAAAAAAATTTTTTTTGATGAAGGAATACCATGGCAATTTGTTGAAGCATTATCCCTGACACTGACCCAAGAAATGTCTGTCAGGAACTAGGAACCAGGGAAGCCTCAGAATGGGGGGTGAAGGGGTGAGGCCACTCAGTCTTGGTAGCCAGGGATTGGGAACAACAGTCACAAAACGCCTCAGGAGCCAGGACTGAATGCTGCAGACAGGGAGAATGCTGGCCTCCTGCTCCAAGTGTAAATACAGACTGACTCAGGCTGCCTCTGTTCCCTGGCTCCCAGAAGGGCCGAGAGTGGGAACGACACACATTTGGGAAGGTAAAGGCATTAAGGTTTGTTTTATGAAAAGCAAACATTTGTCCAACATTTAACTTGTTAAGGCCTGCGTGGGCAGTGCCACTGGATAAAGCTTATTTCTCTAGAAGGAAAAGGTCTTTCTCACTCCAGTGCTAGAATGGAGTCTTCATTACAAGAAGCCGCTTAGCAGGCAACTCCTGGTTTAAAACTCACTCCTGCCAAAACCTGGGCATTTTCCTCATCCAGAGAACAGGTTATGGGTACTCACCTTTATAGGCATACCATAAGAATGAAGTGAATTAACACATGAAAACTCTAAGGTGCAAGCAACAAATACTAGCTAAAACATTACTGTCATCGCTAAACAAAGTCATATCAATTGGGGGACTGCCAATCTATGCAGATGTGGAGTCAGGATGTTGATGAGAGCAAAATTTTAGTTTTGATATCATTGTCTCCTGAATCCAAAAGTCCCTGATATTAAGAAAAGGAAGATAAAAATACCATTTATTAAGATTCAGAAAGTTCAGAATTCTGTCTGTGCCAGCTTATTCCTTCTCTCTTACCATGTAGAAGAGTATCAAGAACATATTAGGTGTTCAACAGGTTGTGTTCATGTAACATTACTTGATTATTTATTTAATCCTTATAATTTCAAAGGTAGGTGATGTCACCATTTTACACATAACCTGAATGAAACAAGGCCATGTGAAAAGGACAAGTCAAAGCCCACACTTGCTTTGCCACAAGGTTTCTTATACTGAAGCAAACATTCCCTCAGATTCTGCAGGTCTCCATCTTGGCCTTTGTCCTGATATTTCTTTCCACATAAGTCAACTCTCTTCACCATTTCCTCTCCCGTCAGGATTTTACCATCTACTCTACAACCTCCAGGCTCTTCCGGTCTCATTGCAACTCCAAACTCTGTACCAGGACTTCTCTCATCTAGACTCTCTTGAGCCTAGCCTTTCAATATCTTTGCAGGATCATTTAAAATGGGTTTATAGCTTTACCTGTTGAAAATGAACTCATTTACAATTCCTATAGCACACAGTATTAAAAGACAAGGTCTTTGAAGACAAATGCACTAGGCTTCCTTACCACAGAGAGGCTCCCTATCTGCTCCTTGCAGTCAGAGAAAAGCCTGTTTTAAGCCACTGCCTCAACTGATTCTTTGATTCCAAGACAAAGGTTCCTAATTTCTTCTACAGTCTGAATGTTTATATCCCCCCATGTTCATATATTGAAAGCTAACCACCTATGTCATGGCATTAGAAGGTAAGGCCTTAGGGTTGTGATGAAGACATGACTTTAGGGCTTCTATAAAAAGGGCCTAAGGGAGCATGTCCATCCCTTCCATCATGTGAGGACACAGCTAACAGGTGTCATCTATGAACCAAAAAGTAGTTCTCATCGACACCACATCTAATGGTCCCTTGATCTTGAATTTTCAAGCCTCCAAAACTATAATAAAGAAATTCTTCTTGTTTATTAGTCACTCATTTTAAGGTATTTACCAATAGCCACCCAAATGGCCTAAAAATGTCCCTCACTGTTTGATTTTATTTACCAACTTACTGGGAAATAGAAATGAAAAAAATCACATATTTACACAGATACACATATTTCTTCACATCTCTCCTGCTTTGTTACTTATACTTTCAAATTACTTGCTCCATGATTTGGATTTCTTCCCAGGAAGAATTCTCTGCTTATCAAGAAGTTTGAGCTAATGACAGGAGGAATTTCTGTGGGTTTTTTAAATGCTAAATCAATGAAATTTATACAAGGTAAGTTCCACGTCTTCTCTGCAGTATGAATTCTCTGATAGGAATACCAACCAACATGGGTGATGATATGTTCACACTCCATACACTTACAGAGTTTATACTCTGTATGAGTTGCCCAATGTCTACTAAAGGACTTTCTTATGTGAGTTTCTTTAATTAAGGCATCACTTATGTGGGTCTTTCTTCCAGTGTAAATTTTATAATGTTGACAGATGTTTGAACACTACTTAGAGGACTTCCTACAATCCTTACGTTCTTAGGGCTTTTCTCCAGCAGAAACTCTTTTGTGTTAGGCAAGACTGGAACCATGTCTGAGGGTCCTGCCTTCTCACAGTCACTCCATGGAGGGTCCTGCTCATACCTTCTATGCATAGGTTTCATCTTTGTTATTAATTTGTGTCTAGTAAAGTATGAGCATTTGCTGGAAGCCTGTCTATACCCAGTTCATTCATAGATTTTATCCAATTATAAATTCTGTGATAAAAAGTAAATATTGAGCACTGGCTAAAAGCCTTCTCACATGTTATTTATATACATAGCATTTTTCTCTAGCACACATTCCTTGCTGTGGAACAAAATGAGTCTCACTAAACTAAAGACCTGACATTCATTACATTTGTAGGCTTTTATTCCATCGTAAATTCTGTGCTGTTGATAAAATTTTGAGCACTGATGAAGGTCATCCTGTAATTCTTCCTCTAAAAGACTCTCCTCACAGGATGAAATTGCTGCTCTTATGCAGAAGAATAAAATCCATTTCAAATTCACAACATATCACAATTTTCCATCTTACATAAGTAATTTTAGGTTGTGTGGATGATTTTTATGTTTTCAGAGAACAGGCTGTTGGACAAAAAGAATTATTTCAGTTGGGTGCTAGTGGCTCACACCTATAATCCTGGCTATTTGGGAGACTGAGATTGGGAGGATAATGCAAGGTCAGCCCTGGCAAATAGTTGTAAGACCCCATCTCCAAAGTAACCACAGCAAAACAGACTAAGGGTATGACTCAAGTGATAAAGCAGTTGCTTTGCAAACACAAAGCCCTGAGTTCAAATCCCAGCCCCACACACACACACACACAACGACAACAAAAAACTATTTCAGATGAAAACTTCCCCAAACTTGTTATATTTGTGCTGTTTGTAGAAGGAATTTTTCTACAGCCCACTCTGCCCTCAAATAGATCCTTTCCTTCTCATTTTTTCCTGAACAAAAATAGCTCAAGAATATGGCTTGCAAGCTTTTTCCATCAATAATTTCCTGCATCATACTAGATAAAAATCCAACTTTGGAGTTCTCTTCTTTGCCGTGCAACCAAACAGCTCTGCTCTCTATCCCTAGATGGCTATGGAGTGCAGATCTGAAAGGACACGTAATCAGAACTGAAAACTCATACCTGCTATGGTAAGCAGAATAATAACCCCTTGAAGATATCTATGCCCCAATCCTTGAACCTATAAATATGTTTCCTTACATGGCAGATAAGAGTCTGCAGATTTGATGAAGATAAGGACCTTGAGATGGGGAAATAATCCAAGTGGGACCATTGTGATCACAAGAGCCTTAAAAGGAGGCCAGACATTGTGACTCACCTTATAATCCCAGCTACTCAGGAGGTAGAGATAGGAGGATTGTAGTTTGACAATCTCCCAGGCAAAAGTTAGTGAAACCCTATTTTACCAACAAGCCAGAAGTGGTGGTCCACACCTATAATCCCAGCTAATCAGGAAGCATAGATAAGACAATCTCAGTCCAAGCCTGGCCCAAACAAAAGCGCAAGACCCTATCTGAAAAACAAATTAAAAGCAAAAGGACTGGGAGTATGGCTCAAATGCTAGAGTGCTTGCCTAACAAGCATGAGGCCATGAGTTCAAATCCCTTCTATTGCGGAGAAAGAGAGAAGGAAAGGAGACAGAAGTGGAGTGAGAGAGGAAGGTAAGACTACAGAAGAAAGGTCAGAGTGCTGGTATGTAGGAAGTACCCCCAACACCCTTGCTGGCTGTGAAGACAGAGGAAGGGAACTTGAACCTCTAGAACCCTGGAAAGATTAGAAAACATCTCTCCTCAAGCCTGCAGAAACGAATTTATCCCTGTGGGACATTTGCTTTTAGCCCAGTGAGACCCTCGTTGGATTTCTAATTTACAGAACTGGAGCAAATACACTGTGCTGCTTTAAGTCACGAAGTTTGTGGGAGATGTTACAGTAGCCATGGAACACTAATCCAGCAACAGTGGCCATCAACCCTGCCTCCATGACAGTAAGTGACAGGGGCAGACCATCCGACACCATCTTCTGTCACAGACCTGGGAGTGTGTCTCTCCAACACCCTTAGAAAACACGCGGGAGAACCATCCACAGTAGGCCTTCCTTGGGCTGATCCTGGTCAGTGACTGAGCCAGCCAGTTCTGCCCAAAGGGACTCCTCCCACGTTTGACCTTCCATCTGTGGCTCCCTGCTAGTCTCGCCCAGATTTCCTCAAAACTGCCCTGGGGACGGAAGTTCTTAAATTCAGTCCTTCTTCTTCCCTTTCTTCCTTCTCAGATTTCAAGTCTCCACCCTGCTCCTCCTGTTCTCCCTCCCCTTTGTCTACAGGCATTTCTTCTAGCAAATCTCCATTCTTCTAATTCCATCTGGCACCTGCATCTTGGAAGCTGGATCCAAAATGATCCATCTAAGGCCCGGTTCCAAAGCTCTCATGCCATATATTTTTGCAGGAAAAGGGGCTCCCACTCCTTTCTGGCTCACCACCACCCGCCGTATCTTTCTTCAGTAGCACATCTGGGCTCTCTTGGTTTTCTTAACCCTTTTCTTCACTCTCACTGTATGGAAGCCATGCCAGTAACTGATCAGGCAGGCAAAGAATCCTTGCTGTTATTTGGGGGAGAGGGAGGTGGAGGGGAAGACTGCAAATATTCATAATCTCCTATCTCTCCCTTTTCTTCTGTCACGTGAAGATAAGGAACCTAAAGTTATGAACGGTAAGTCACGTGGCCACAGTCACACACTGAGCACATGATGGAATCACTTTCAATTCAAGGTCTTTGCTCACTGCAAAGCAAGCTCTCCCTGGGTGCATTGCTGGGACTCTAATGGGTGTTTGATCTAGGATTCTGGAGGAGTTGGAGGAGTCTTATCAGACTCTGTATGCATGGGGAACAGGATTCTCCTGGAGGGGAGGAAAGAAGGCTACAGTCAAGTTCACAGTTACACAGCTCAGCAGGATTAATATGGAAGAAAAGTTTGAGCTCAGCATGGGGTCCCATAGTCACTTTTGCAGTCTGCCTTCTGACCTAGTCCCGAGGGACTCACACCTGAGTCTTGGGGAGAAGGAATTATAATATCAAGCTGCTTTTCAATACATTAATAAAGTGAAAATACCCAGTATTAACATATTAAGTTTTAATAAAGCAAAGAGGGAAAACATCCAGAGCATAGAGACAGTGTGGAAAATGTTGATCATAATAAAATCCCTCTCAAGGCCGCCCTAAGCAAGGGTAGGATGGGACAGTCTGCATAGTCAGGTCCTGCAGGTGAGGGAAATTGCCAATAAGACAAGAGCTGGAGGAGGGCAAAGGAGATAACAAGGTCAATATTCCAGGGAGCAGCTGCCCACCACTCCTGAGGTGCTGGCCACACTGAGGGTAAGCTCTAAACTATTTGATGTCTTAGAAAAACTCTGTGGTTTATAAGCAACAAGACCACCCCATATCAGGGCTGGTCCCTCAATTCATTCCTTTTGTTTTTGTTTTTTCTCATCTATAAGGTTTTTCCTGTTTTTTGAGAGCCTTGTCTTCGAGTTCAGTCCTAGCATCCAGACTGGTTAATAAGTGAACAAGAGTTATCTATTTAACATAAAACACAGGCACACTTTAAGCAATCTGGAAATTAAGGGAAAGAAGAGATCACACCCTCCTCTTCCCCAATTTAGAAGAGCATAACACTTTTTAGCTGGTCCCAGACCCTGACCATAGGCCTTTATTTTATGGTGGGAATCATCCACAGATTTTGTATTGATGGTTAAGAAGAGTCAGCTCCTTGAAACGGTCACCAGGGTGAAAGGCTGCCAATCATTATTTGCAGAATCAGTGAAGATTTGAAGAGAAACAAAGAACTTTGCCCTCAGAGATCTTGGGAAGATCCCATGAGTCTCTGCTGCCTTTGTCCTGGCACCTGTCTTTTCCCTTCATCCCTGGCATCCGCTCTGATCCAGGCCTCCTCTCATCACCTCTTGAATTCAGTGGACCCTAAAGTGAGTGAACAAGACAATTCATCGAGGGCTAGGATGTTCTATTTCTATAGTTTATGTCATCCTTAAAAATTCCTACATAACTTATAAATAAGCAAATAGACCTCAGCACTGCATGCTCAACATTTTTTGGTTGATGAGGAAGAGATGAAAAAAAGTTTAAATACTTGTTTTAGTCTTTCATATTTCAAACCTTCTACATCCTTCAAAGCTGTTCATTTTTTTATTCTTTCAATCAACTAATATTTGTTGAATGCCTACTCTGTGCTACCCTTGTTCCAGGTGAGAAAATAACAGTGTGACTGAAATCTTCCTAGCTCTCATAGAACATGCAGGGAGATATGGGCAGGAAACAGATGATTTTAAATATTAAAATATTAGTGATAGGTACAGTTTCAAAAATTAATAGATCTAGGAACTACAGATGATGGGTGGTACTATTTTAGGTTAAGTGGTCAGAGAAGATCTCTCTAAGAAGGGAACAAAGTACAAGTTTTAAGTAAAGGGTGAACCAAGCAGCACAGGATAGGCTGATGTAACAGACTACAGAACAGCTGCCTAAACCAGATGAATATTTATTTCTTTTTCACCTAAAAGACTAATGAAGCAATCCAGAGCTGATACGACAGGGGCCTGGACTCTGGCGTATCTGCTCTCTTAGTCTGTTTTTTGCTATTACAACAGGCTATTACAGACTGGGTAATTTATAATAAACAGGAATTTATTGAGTTATGGTTCTGGAAGCTAGGATGTTAAAGGAGGGCTGGCATCTGGTGAGGACTCTTTTGCTGTATCATCCCATGGTGATGTTGAAGGTGATGTTGAGAGAGAGAGAAAGAGAGAGTGTGCTCAAGAACATTGTTCTGTTTTAGAAATCCTCTCCCATGATAACAAACCCACTCACACCATAACAGTGTTAATCCTGTTATGAGAGTGGAGCCCTCATGACTTAAAACACCTCCCACTGGGCCCCACCTCCCAACACTTTGCATTTAGGGATTAAGTTTCTAACATAAGAACTTTGGGTGACACATTCAAACCATAGCCTCTACCATCCCTTGAGCAGAGATCAGCAAACTGTGGTATGCTTATAGACCAGATCCAAGCCACTGTCTGTTTTTGTAAAGTTTTATTGGAACACAGCCATACCTCTTCATTTACATATTACCTATAGGTTTCCTTCACACTCGAGATAAAGTTGAATACTTGTGACAGAGACCCCATGGCCTTCAAAGCCAAAAGTATCTACTATCTGCCTCTTTACATAAAAGTTTGCTGAGCCTGCTTTGGTTTATTGGTGTGGAGGATATATTTTAAACTGTCACCTTTCTCTGTGGTGAGCAATTAGCATCACAGAAGTAGGTAAGAGGCTGGAGAGAGGCATGGACCATTTCTGTGGCTCACAGTTTATGGAAGTCATTCTAAATGGCTGTGAATTAAGAAAATACAATAAATTCTGTCACTCCCAGTAACACCTTTATCCTATTACTGAGTCTCCCTCCTCACTGCTTTCTAATCTACAAGATCAGGGGGGCAGGTGGTGAGGGCCACTGAGGAAAAAGGAGCTTCAGCTATGGCCACTGTACAGTCACTGCAGGAGGCCACAGCCTGAAGGACTTCGACCCATCTTCTTCCTGAAATTAGGAAAGCCAGTAAGCTAGTCCAGCAGGAGCAGACAGGTGCTCCAGGCCCTGGCCCACCTGTACTATCATCTCCAGCAGGCCCAGGCCTGCAAGGTCTTCCAGCTTTGCACAGACCAAATGCTAGCGTGGCTTCGCTTGCAGACTGCACCACAGTGGACTGGCCCCAGACGGGGGCAAGAATGTGGATCTGCATCGTATCACAACTTCATGCAGAGAGACAAAAAACACTCTTCTTTTTGTCCTGTGCTTGTGAAGTTTGTCAAGAATGAAACAACTCGAATAACATCACTATTTGCAGATATAAGGTCTTCTATTTCATTGGCAGGGCTGTGTTTAAAATCACAGATAAAGAACATGAGGCTTGAAATATTACACACAGGTTATTTTAAGAGGCAGTGGTATCTCTTGCAACGTTTTGGGGGACAAGACTGTCTTCCATCTGTTAGCCTGTGTTATATCAGGATTCCCTACCTCCCTACCACTACCATCGTGGTGTCAATTTAGGAGGGATGTGCCGTTAGACCCAAAGAAGGAAGCCAGGATAAGATAGGCCATGGAACTTGGGACTTTATAATCTTTTTATCTAAAAGGGTCTGCCTTGGTTCTCTGTACTTACCACAACAGTTTGAAGGCTGGATGAAAGGAATTTGTACTGTGCTCATCCTGGTGGAATGGGAGGGGAGCACTGATGGAAGTGGACAGGAAAAAAAAAAAGGCAGGGGTTGGGGTCAGAGTGTGAGCAAAGTGGCCTTAGGTCATAGACACACAGGATTGATTACCCTCTATGCTTAAGTCCCCTTGGACACCCAATGCCTCCCAATTATTCCACTTCTACAAATCCAAGTTTATTCTAAGGAAAAGATGACTGGTATGAGCCCAGTGGCGTCCTGGTGCTTACCATCTGCCTTTGACAGTGATGCTAGGTTGAATCTGGTGCCATGGAAGAGCCCAGGCATGGCAAGCTGGAAGAGAAAGGCTTGGAAGGAAGAACCTTGCAAGCACCTCTCAGCACACGAGGGGATGGGCTACTGCCTCATCAGCCCTGGGTGTCAGAGAGGCGCCTGGCACCCTGAACAGAGCGAGGGCAGCCTGGGAACGGATTCTATCCCCAAGAGGAAAAAAAGGAGACAGTGTTTGTTTATTTGCTTGTTTGTTTTTGTTTTCGAAGGCTGTGTAGTATGAAGATGAGAGTGGGTGACATAGCCACTCTGGAAAACATTTTGGCAATTTCTTAAAAAGTTAGGCATACACTTACCCTAAGACCCAACAATTTCTACTCCTGGAAATTGCTCCTAGATAAATGAAAACTCAGCCTTACACAAAAAACAGTTCAGGAACATTTATAGCAGTTCTACCCATAATCAGCCAAAACTGGGGACAACCCAACTGTCTGGTATAGGTAAATGGACAAAAGCACTGTGGTCTCAGCACTGAAAGAGAAACTGCTGGTATATGCAACTTGGATGGATCTCACATACCTTAGACTGAGGGAAAGAAGTCATTTTGAAAAGATCAAATATTGTGACCTTTTATAAGATATTCTCAAAAGACCAAAAAATAGCAGTGAGAACAAACAAGAAGTTGCCAGGGGTGTGACTTGTGAGGTGTCATTAGGGAGTTTTTTTGGGTCTTACGGAACAGCCTGTAACCTGATTGTGGACATGGTTATATGAATCTATACATGTGTTAAAATGTATAGAACTATACACATATCCCCTAAAGTCACATTTATTATGACTGTTTAAAATATTTAAAATTGTAAATACGTCTAAAACAAGAGTGCTTCTTTAAATGGAGACCTGGATACCACTTCTTGCCAGATATAAGGTTATATAAATCCATCCATCCATCCATCCATCCTTCCTTCCTTTCTTCCTTCCTTCCTTCCTTCCTTCCATGAGTTCACACTAGACAGGGATTAAGGATGTGCAAGAAGTAGAGTTTCTGCTCATAGGGAACACATCCAGGGTCAGAGACCAATCTGTACACACACAATTTGAACATGGCTTCATAGAGGTTTGTATATGGTGGACAGAGGCAGCTACAAGGGGAACCAGCTCAGACAGGGCTTTATCCTCAGAGCCTCAGTTTCCTCCTTGGGAAATTTGGAGGAAATAGTTCTTCCTGCCCTACCTGAGCTAGTGGCTTGTTGGGGGAGTCAAGTTCAAGTGTGTGACCTGTGAAGCATCGTTGGTCATGTAGAAAGGCCTGTGACAGTTCACCTTCAAAGGGAGCTGTTCAGTCTCTCAGGACAAATGGGTGGCTTTAAGAACAAGGATTGTGTAGGTAATTTTACAGAGGGAAGAAAAGGACAGGAACTCTCTGAATCTCTCCTGGCTGAAGCTGTTATGAAAAGTTTTTTTTAATATAAATTTGCTTTAAAAGTTTTTTGAATGAAACAGAATTTTACCTTTATTCAGGCTTCCCCTTCTGTGCTGACACTTTGATTTCTACAACACTGTGGGTAAGTGAAAACAAAGCAGACCTATTGTAGAAGTTATGAACTGAAATCAAGTGTGGTATTTTTCCTGCTATTCAGTCCGAAAGATCTTTCCAACATTCATTTTTGTTTTCCAGTGGAGAACAGATCTATAACTAAAAGGTAGGAGTTGGAAGAAACTTTTTTCAAAATTAGCAGTGAGTAACAGTAAATAATTACCTTTGAACACTTATGATGTATGTTAGGTAATGAGCCAAATATTCTATAGTCATTATCTCATTTAATTTTAACAGTAGCCCTAAAAGTAGATATTGTTGCTACTTCCATGCCACAGGTAAGAAATCTAAAACTCACAGGGTATTTTTTTAAGTCATCAGAAAGTCAATGTCAGTGGCAGGATTCTAATCCAAGTGTCTTTATTACAAAGGACAAGAGAGACTGAGAGAAACTGTCTGTTTAATATTAAACAATGTTTAATATCAGAATGTAATAGCAAGCTCATTAGCCAATGGCAATAAGAAAATGTATAGAAAAATGAACAAGAGAATTGTATTTTTTATATTTAATAGGTATAAACATTATAAATAAAAAAGAAAAATGAACAAAAGAAATAAGTGACCAATTCACAGAAAAAACAAATGATCAATAAAAATACAAAAAATAAGTGTAAAGCTATCATAATGAAGTCCACCATTCTGTAAAATTAATAATAATAATTTTTAAAAGATGTTTAATATTACCAGTAATTTAAAGATGTAAACTAAAAATAACCAGATACCATTTTTTAATCCATCAGATTGAAGCATGGATAAATTATAGATCTTATACATTGTTGAAGAGAGTACAAATTGGCACTGCCACTTTTCAGGGAAATTTGGTACATTTATGCATCTTAAAGTGCACAAGTTCTGTGAGCCAGAAGTGTTTTGGTGCTTGTTGTGCAGAAATCCTTGCCCCGTGCTTGAGACGGAAGCACAGAAGTGCTCACTGTGGCTTTGTTTGGAAGACCAAAATGCTAAAAACAGCGTAAAGTCACTAAATGAGGCACTGGTGATTGTGTAGTATGAATACTACCTGGTAGCTTAGGTGGGAAAACACAGGGCACAGGAATAATAAGTAATACAATATTATTTGTGTAGATGCCCCAATAACATAAAACAACACCGAGTAATTCTCACAAACACAAAAGCATTTGCTATACTTTAAAAAAGGAATACAATGAGTTAATCACAATGGTTAGCTTCTAGGGAGGGGCCTGGAATTAACTGGTGAAAGGGAATTTAAACATTAAATTTAAACATTTAAATTTTCTGTGGTATCTATACACAATGGAATTTTATGCAGCCATGAAGAAGAACGAAATGTTATCATTCGCTGGTAAATGGATGGAATTGGAGAACATCATTCTGAGTGAGGTTAGCCTGGCTCAAAAAACCAAAAATCGTATGTTCTCCCTCATATGTGGACATTAGATCAAGGGCAAACACAACAATGGGATTGGACTATGAGCACATGATAAAAGTGAGAGCACACAAGGAAGGGGTGAGGATAGGTAAGACACCTAAAAAACTAGCTAGCATTTGTTGCCCTTAACGCAGAGAAACTAAAGCAGATACCTTAAAGCAACTGAGGCCAATAGGAAAAGGGGACCAGGAACTAGAGAAAAGGTTAGATCAAAAGAATTAACCTAGAAGGTAACACACATGCACAGGAAATCAATGTGAGTCAATGCCCTGTATAGCTATCCTTATCTCAACCAGCAAAAACCCTTGTTCCTTCCTATTATTGCTTATACTCTCTCTACAACAAAATTAGAAATAAGGGCAAAATAGTTTCTGCTGGGTATTGGGGGGGGGAGAGGGAGAGGGCGGAGTGGGTGGTAAGGGAGGGGGTGGGGGCAGGGGGGAGAAATGAACCAAGCCTTGTATGCATATATGAATAATAAAAGAAAAATGAAAAAAAAAACATTTAAATTTTCATCAGAGCAGATATAGCCCTCATAATTAACAATACTTTAAAAACTACTGAGTCTCTTTCAGAGAGAGAGAAAGAATGAAGGAGACCAAATGTGTCTGATTCCAGAGCCTAAGGGTATTGTCATATAGATTCTTAACCTATGGTTTATGGTTAGGTTTTTGCAAGTTCACGAACTTCCAAAAATTGTGTGCACATTGCATGTGTGTTGGAGAGTGTACACTTTTTCTTTGGTAAAGATTCATAATATTGGATTCCCAAAGAGGATCTGTCTTAGTCCATTCTGGTTGCTCTAAAAAATACTATAGGCTGGGTTGACTTATAAACAACAGGCAGACCGTTCTCACAGTTCTGGGAGCTGGGAACGCCGAGATCAAGGCAGATTCAGGTCTGGAGAGGGCTGTTCCTGGTTAGAGACAGACACTTTGCTGTCCTCATATGGCAGATAGGGGAATGGAGCTGAAGACACCCTCACCTTCCCTAATCAGCTCCTTAAAGGCCTCACCTCTAAAACCTTGGGGTTTAGTGCTTAATATACAAAAGAGGCAAGGCAAAAAATTTTGCTCTATAATAGAATCCAAGACCCAAAAAAGTCAAGAACAATCTTAGTGGAAAATGTTGCTGCTCAGAGACTGGGAAAGTGACCCAGCCTCTCCGGAAAAGGGGGGGGATCCTCGCAGTGTGTACCTTGAGGGCTGAGGGGAGGATCAAATGAGTCAATGTGTGTAGAACGTGTGAAACTCAAGAAATGCTAGGTGTTATTATTGCCTTTGTGGTGGCTGCCATTATTAATAGCTTGGAACGAGCACTTCATTCAATAGCCTTGAGTTCTCAAAATAGTTACATCATAAGTAAAATAGAGAGATAATTTTACAGAATCTGAAAATTGTCCCAATTTCAGACTCTTAAATTTTCCTCCATCTTCAGGAAGGATAAAATGACACAGAATGACATCAATCCTCCCATCTGTTTGTTCTTTTGCCCAACCAACATCTAATGAATGTTTCTAGTGCACTAGACATTGTAGACATAGCTGGAGGTACAATTAGCAAATGTGGCCTAGAGTCCCCTGTGGAGAGGGACAGAAGGAGCAATGGTACCACTGTACAGTAAGAGCTAAGGCTGTGCCCATAGTGGCTGGAATTACCCTGTAACCAGTAAAGGATTTTCAAATATAACCAAATTTCAGATCCAAGCTTTTATTTTTGATGGGTATAGAAATTATATTTTTCAACCCTTAAATCTGACATTTCTTCTTTAATTTATTGGGTCATGAGGGGGCTGAAGTGCAGCCCACTTCCCCAGGAATTAGGCCAGGCAAGCACTATGTGCCCAAACACTTCAAGCCACTTGTGTCTCCAATTGCTCCCACCACTAGTCCAGCTAATGGAGTCAGTAGCTGTTAACAGTCCCCAAATAGAAAGAGGACAATTGAGTAGACAGGGTTCCTATAGGGGCATGTGGCTGGATCCCCATACCTCTGAGGCACGAGTCTCAGAATTTTAGTGCCTTAAGGGTGCACAGCAGGCTTGACCTGGCACAGTGGAGCATGACACTGAGGGACAGTGACAATAATGAAGTTGTAGGGCAGTTAGCTGACTGAGCTGGGACATAGACCTCCCATCACCCCCCTATGGGAACAGACATCTTTTTATACTCACTGCTTTTCCTGGGGACTTTGGTCTCTGAATTTTCATGGAAAAAAAGATCTGGACGGATGAGTGCAGCAGGAGAGCAGGAGATGGAGGCCCAAGTGGGCTGTGGGATTGGAATTAGGGCAAGAGTTGATAGGACTTTTCACAGGAGATTTCTGGGGTCAGACCCAAGAGGCACCGTGTGGGTGCTCAGTCCCCACCTCTGCTCGCAGGTGCCTGAGGCCACTGCAGGAATGTAAGAAGGAGTGTCCTGTCTGTGGCCTTGCTACCCTCATGGTGGGATTCCACTGGACCATGGTGGGATCCAAGGCAGGAGATAAGTAATAGCTGTCCCATAGCTAAGAGAATGACTTGAATAACGGGAGGATGCTTTGTGGCAGGGAGCGCGAGGGTGTGTGGGAACTAGAACCACAGAAGAGTACACCGAGGGGAGTGTTTGTGCTCAAGACACAGTGCCTGTATCACTCTTGTACCTCTGGAGTTCAGACAGAACCTTCACTTGTATTACCACGTGACGTTCTGGGAGCCCCACGACCAGGGAGTTTTATATTATGATCTGTGCTTATGGACAAGGAACTGGAAACACAGAGCGAGGCAGATCAATGGTGGAGCCGGCCAAGGTCCTTGCTCATCTCCTAGTAGTAGGCTTTTGTCATCCTTCTCCCAGTGGTCCTTGCGTCCCTCAGTGAGGCTGAGAACATTCTAAGCGAATTCTACTTTGGCTTCTTGTTGACACCCAAATTAAGGGAGCCCCCCAGGTGCCTTTCAACCTTAAAGACTGACAAGCCCCTTCACAACTGTGCCAAGGACCAGGTGGAAGTGGCAGTTGGTTGCTGGCCTTCGTTCATCAGACAGAGAATTGTTACGGTGGCATTTTATGCTGTAGCCTTGTAATGACGTGAACATGGGTGTTGTGCTGATCCCACAGGGGCCTGAGTGCTGATTCTGCCTGAAAATCTCATTGAGACTCACTTTCTCCTCTCCCCAGGGGAGTTAGAACAATAGCGACTCCCTGGGGGCTTGTGAGGCATGGGGTGGGGCCGGGCGTCCAGGTTGAGCTGCCTTTCCAGAGTGGGACCAACCAGCCATTCTGGTTGGTGTTTTAAAAACATCACACGGACTGTTACACAGAGAAAGGATAGGGAAGGATAGGAGGCCGGAGAGGAAAGGCCCTGCCATCCTCCATGCGAGAGGTTATGGAGCGATGGACACAAAGGAAAACATTGGGCAGAAACTTACCTTCAGACCATGAAAGAAGGAGGCCATCGGATTAGGTCACAGTGGGTGGGATGGGGGCATGAGCCAATGCAGCAGAGGAAAAGATGGAGCAGTGAGCGCTGTTACCTGGAGCACGGTGCCTGGCAACGGACAATGTTGTCCCTAAAGACCAGGACACTGATGAGGACCAGACATGTATGGGGGCTGAGATGTGTGACCAGAGCTGGTGGCGTGAAAGCTCCTGTGATGTACCCTGAATGCAGTTCAATAGGTGTCTGGGAAAAAGCCAGGAGCTGAAATATGCAGACTCTAATTTATAGGGTTTTAGCTAGGATTAGGTTGAAAATAGCAGCCAAAGCAATACTGGCTTTATGAAATAAAAATAAAAAAAACAGCACATAAAGGAAGCTTAAGGGTAAGCCATCCACACAGCTGGGACATGAATTCTAACACCATCAGGGATCCAGGCTCCTTCTACTACCTCAGTGAGGGTGCCCACCTGCTGGTACAATATGACTGTCCCAGCATCAGTGATCTCATCTTCCTTGTAGACAGAGCAAAGGTGAAAAGGAGACAAAAGGGCTTGCTCCCTGTATGTAAAGATACTTCTCAGCCAGGCACCGGTGGCTCACACCTGTAATCCTAGCTACTTGGGAGGCAGAGATCAGGATTGTGGTTTGAAGCCAGCCCCAGGCAAATAGTTCCCTAGACCCTACCTTGAAAAAAAACCAACACAAAAAAAGACTGACTGAGTAGCTCAAGCGGTAAGAGTGTCTGCTTAGCAACGGTGAGGCCCTGAGTTCAAACCCCAGTACCATCACAAAAAAAAAAAGATATTTCCCAGAGGACTCCTCTTTCTGCCTGCCCATTAGTCAGATCTGGGTTACATAGTCATCTAGTTGCAAAGGATGCTATAAAATACATAGCATTGATTCTAGGCAGGCAGGGCACCTAAATAAAAAGTGGGGACCCTGTTATTATATAAGAAAGGAGACTGCTATACATAGCAGTCTCCATCTCTTTAAACAGAGTTCCTACCAAGTGATGGGAAAACATTACAAGAGCAATAAATACACTGTCTGTAATGTTCTTCTCCCTAACTGCCACATGACTCACTTCCCCAAACTCTCCCTCTCCCCCAACTCTGCCGTTTTCCTTCATAGCACTTCCTACTATTTGATACTGTGTCTATTCATTTATTGGTTTATTGTGTGCCTGTCATAGAACAGAACTCAGTAAGGGGACAGACTTTGGTTTGGTCTTCACAGTGAACAAAGCCTACATTAGTTACTGCCACATAGGAAATGTTCAGTTAGTATTTGTTGATTGAATAAAGAAATGAGCGGAGTACATAAATCTTTATAGATGCTCCAGCTTATCTGAAATTCCATTAAGCAACAAAAGAAGAAATTCAATGAGAAAACAACTATGGGCAATATTGAGTATCTTTGGTAGTAAGAGACATGCAAGTGAAAGCAACAACAAGGTGCCTTTTTCAATTGACAATCTGGTTAAATGAAATGTTAAATAATAATGCCATGCTGCCCACTGGTATGGCTCAGTGGTAGAGCACTTGTCTAGGATGTGCGTGGGCCTCGGCTCAATTCCCGCCACCACAAAAAAAATACTGACAAGAATATAATAAACCAGTACTAAATAATGGTACTAAATAGTAGATTGCTTTCTCTTGGAAAGCAATCGCTTGGCAGGCTGCCAGCTCATGACCTTGCAATGACAGCTCTAGGGGGCGACAGTTGCATTGTACTCACCATGACACCCCCCTGGAGCTGAGCTGATGGCTGCCTTGCAGTCACTGATATTTAATAAGTGGCACAAAAAATGTGTTTATGTGTTCACCACAGTGTCCCTTATAAAGTCAAAAACTAAAGCTAAAGTGTAAACATCCAGCTCCATGGAAATACTGCAGTAAGTTTGGGCACATGCTCTTTTTTTTTTTGGTGTTACTGGGGTTTGAACTCAGGCCCTTGTGGTTGCTAGGCAAGAACTCTTAGCCCTTGAGCCACTCTGTCAGCCCTTTTCTGTGATGTTTTTTTTTTTTAGATAGGGTCTCTGAAGTATTTGTCTGGAGCTGTATTCAAACCGAGATCCTCCTGATCTCTGCCTCCTGAGTAGCTAGGATTGCAGGTGTGAGCCAGCGGCACCCGGCGAGGGCACATGTTCTTTATGGACGAATAGACATCACTAAAAACAATGCCACGGAAAAGTTCCAAAGCGTGGGAACGGGATTACACAAAGTGAAGAAAAGGGGTACCCAAAAGAGTGCATATGCAAAATAGATCTTAAATTCTCTGAATGATGGGTTATAGATTGTTTTTCTTCTTTTTATCTAAATTTCTAAAAGACAAACATTTTTCCAGAACATTCCAAAAACTCTATTTCTCATTTGGAGGGAAATTTTTATCTTAAAATTACATACTCAGAAAGCAAACGTGTGTAGAGAGTTAGTCCAGTTTTGGTTTTTTTTTTTTTTTCATTTTTATTATTCATATGTGCATACAAGGCTTGGTTCATTTCTCCCCCCTGCCCCCGCCCCCTCCCTTACCACCCACTCCACCCCCTCCCGCTCCCCCCCCCTCAATACCCCGCAGAAGCTATTTTGCCCTTATCTCTAATTTTGTTGTAGAGAGAGTATAAGCAATAATAGGAAGGAACAAGGGTTTTTGCTGGTTGAGATAAGGATAGCTATACAGGGCATTGACTCACATTGATTTCCTGTGCGTGGGTGTTACCTTCTAGGCTAATTCTTTTTGATCTCACCTTTTCTCTAGTACCTGTTCCCCTTTTCCTATTGGCCTCAGTTGCTTTAAGGTATCTGCTTTAGTTTCTCTGCGTTAAGGGCAACAAATGCTAGCTAATTTTTTAGGTGTCTTACCTATCCTCACCCCTCCCTTGTGTGCTCTCGCTTTTATCATGTGCTCAGAGTCCAATCCCCTTGTTGTGTTTGCCCTTGATCTAATGTCCACATATGAGGGAGAACATACAATTTTTGGTTTTTTGAGCCAGGCTAACCTCACTCAGAATGATGTTCTCCAATTCCATCCATTTACCAGCGAATGATAACATTTCGTTCTTCTTCATGGCTGCATAAAATTCCATTGTGTATAGATACCACATTTTCTTAATCCATTCGTCAGTGCTGGGGCATCTTGGCTGTTTCCATAACTTGGCTATTGTGAATAGTGCCGCAATAAACATGGATGTGCAGGTGCCTCTGGAGTAACAGTCTTTTGGGTATATCCCCAAGAGTGGTATTGCTGGATCAAATGGTAGATCGATGTCCAGCTTTTTAAGTAGCCTCCAAATTTTTTTCCAGAGTGGTTGTACTAGTCTACATTCCCACCAACAGTGTAAGAGGGTTCCTTTTTCCCCGCATCCTCGCCAACACCTGTTGTTGGTGGTGTTGCTGATGATGGCTATTCTAACAGGGGTGAGGTGGAATCTTAGTGTGGTTTTAATTTGCATTTCCTTTATTGCTAGAGATGGTGAGCATTTTTTCATGTGTTTTCTGGCCATCTGAATTTCTTCTTTTGAGAAAGTTCTGTTTAGTTCACGTGCCCATTTCTTTATTGGTTCATTAGTTTTGGGAGAATTTGGTTTTTTAAGTTCCCTGTATATTCTGGTTATCAGTCCTTTGTCTGATGTATAATTGGCAAATATTTTCTCCCACTCTGTGGGTGTTCTCTTCAGTTTAGAGACCATTTCTTTTGATGAACAGAAGGTTTTTAGTTTTATGAGGTCCCATTTATCTATGCTATCTCTTAGTTGCTGTGCTGCTGGGGTTTCATTGAGAAAGTTCTTACCTATACCTACTAACTCCAGAGTATTTCCTACTCTTTCTTGTATCAACTTAAGAGTTTGGGGTCTGATATTAAGATCCTTGATCCATTTTGAGTTAATCTTGGTATAGGGTGATATACATGGATCTAGTTTCAGTTTTTTGCAGACTGCTAACCAGTTTTCCCAGCAGTTTTTGTTGAAGAGGCTGCTATTTCTCCATCATATATTTTTAGTTCCTTTGTCAAAGATAAGTTGCTCATAGTTGTGTGGCTTCATATCTGGATCCTCTATTCTGTTCCACTGGTCTTCATGTCTGTTAGTCCAGTTTTGGTTTTAAAACATGCTTTAGAGGACTCAGCCAAAAGGACATCCTCCCAACCCTCAAAGGTTATCCCAAGACAATGACGCTAGGATGATGTTGATGTCGCTTTCAGCATAAAACTTTGTAAGTTTTTATTGTCATCTACTAAACCCTGGTGACAATCCAGTCACCCTGCTGGGCACTTCACACTCACTGTGAGCGTAACATCCCCTCAGTCCTCTGAGGGGCGTGCCATCACTGTGAGCCCATTTTACAGGTGAGGAAGTGGAGACTCAGACAGGACAAGCTCCTGGCCCAAAGCTACGGCTTTTTAAATGACAGCTTCATCAATCAGACATGGCACTGGCCTTCCTCTGTAATGATTAGGGAGCATTCATCAGAAAGGGCCCACTCTGATGTGCCCAAGAAAGGACTTCAGTAGGGATTACTGGCTGCCCTCTGTTGGGAGCTGGGGTACACGGGAGCCTCAGGTGCACACCCTTCCTGGAGGAGCTCAGCTTGGCCAGTGCACAGCAAGGAAGGAAGGAAGTCCCAGTCAGTTACTTCCAGAAAGCTGAGCCGGTTAGAGGAAGGGAAAGAGGAAAACCCTAGGCGACAGAAGGCAGAGAATTTTAAGAAATGTTACACTGCCCTGTCTGTGAACTGGGTCTCCCATGACAGCAGTCACCTGTTAACTACTGGCTTTTGGACTGCGTTTCTTTAACAGGGGCTCTGCATTGAGAATGAAATAGGTAGAACTCTGAAATTTGTGTTATATTTATACTTATCGTTTTCTTTATTTTAAAAAATTGGCAATGAGCATGTGATGAAAATTATAATGTAGAAGCAAGTATGTACGCATCTTTTCGGTGTTTTAGAACAATTATTCCTTAAAAGATGGAAGTAGTGTGGGGAGCAGTTAATAATTTCATTACCCAGGCATGCACTGCAATTGCTCATGGTCTTTCTTTCTGGGTCAGTATTTGGCAGAAAAGAAAGAAAGACTCCAATATTCACAAGGCTTTGTGGGCTGCAGGAGGCTGTATGTCTAGAAGATTGGGGAGGCACTTACACCATTCCAACTCAATTTAGTCAATTTGTATCAGTTCACCTGGAGCTGTTACCACTGGAGGATGCCGCCTCCATTTTGCCCATTCTGCTTGTCTCTTGTCTCCCACAGTGGCCTGAGCATTTCACAAGGGCAGGAATCTGAGGTCTTCGGCTCACACTGGCCCCTAGCACCCCACACAGTACCCAGTGCTTGCAAGGCACTCGGTGAAAGCACATTGCTACCCTGGAAATGCATCTGCTGTTCCCTCGACAGCCCCAGCATCTCCAACTGGAATTCTCTTTTTTAGTTTACCTGTTAAATAACACTGGCTCACAAACTCAGGGTGAAAAATTCAGAGTTGGCCAGAAGCAAAGTAACAGAGTTCTAAAAGGGCATACTGAGCAATGAAATATTGTTTCCTCTTTGTTCACTCTTTACTCAGTCCCATTCACCATGCCCGTCCTCTATGCCAGGCCCTGTGCTAGGGGCTGGGGAGACCAAAGTCTTAATGTGGCCATGCCTAGAACAAAGCTCATCTGACACGATGTTCCAGACATTGTTCTAGGTCCTTCCACATACTGTTTTGCTTATTTGACAGACAAGCAAAGTGAGGCTCCATAACTGGCCAAGGTGAAGATCAGGCTTAGGCTCCTGCACTTTATGCTCTCATGCCCTCAGTGGCTCCCAGGACTTCCCCACAGGCGATCCCGAGATTCCTGAATCACCAGGGATGCTGGTGTAAATGCAGATTCTTGGTCTGAACTAAAGGATCAGAATCTTTGAAAAGGAAGCTTGGATATCCCTGTTTTTTATACTACTGTCTCTGGTAAGTCAGATGTGCAATGGGGTTTGGAAAACAGAGCATGCAAATCTGCTTCACCCCTCACTATAAGTTTATGGGATGTCTAGCACCCACCCCACTTCCAGCCAGTCAATGGCATAAAAGAATAAGGAAGGGAGGGAGGGAGGGAGGGAAAAAGAGGGAAAGGAAGGAAAGAAGGAAGGGAGGAAGAAAGAAGAAGGAATGGAGGGAGAGAAGGGAGGAATGAAGGAAGGGGAAAAGGGGAAGGAAGGGAAGGAGGGAGGAAGAAGGGGAGGGAGGGAGAGGGAAAGAAGGAGAGGAAGGGAGAGAAGGAGGGAGGGAGGGGAAAAGGGAAGGGAGGAAGGGAAGGAGAGAGGGAGGGAAAAGGGGAAGGAAGGAAAGGAAAGGAGGTAGAGAGGGAGGGGAAAAGAGAGGAAGGAAGGAAAGAAGGAAGGGAGGGAGGGAGGGAAGAAAGAAAGGAAGCAATTGCCCCCGTTGGGCCATATTTCCCCTCAAGGCAGGTTGGCCTGAGCCCTCTGCTCCTTTGGCCTTGCCCTGTAGCTGGAATGTCCCCCAACTGCTGTAGTAACAGTCTGGTGGACTCAGCAGGAGGTGCCCTTGGTGGCTGTCATGGCTGCCCAGGTTGATGCAGTCTAAGCAATAGGCACCAGTGATAGCAGTGGGGTGAAATTTCGCTCTACCTAGGACTCCTCCCTACCATTCAGGACACTACTGCTCTGGCTCAGTTCCCAGCTGCAGGTGGGGACAATTCAGCCAACAGGACATGTGGCAGGAAGGAAAAGTAGAGGTCTGAGCTCCAGCTCTCACTGCAGGATGATAGCATAATGAAACACAGCTCCATACCTCAGGAAGTGACCTGAGGACAGGGATCACTTTGTCTTCCTGAGAACAGTCACCTCTGTTCCCACCAGCAAATCACTGAGCCATGTGGGGTCTCAGTTTTCTCATTCATAAGAGGAAGATAGCCATTACTATTAGTGGAAGACCATTACCACTGCCATCTGTGATTTTTGGACACTCTTCTTGCATCGCACTGTCTTGAGTCTATCAGTCAATCTTTGTTACAAATATCTATGATGTCATTAGGATCTCCATTGACAGATGAAGAAAATGAGCCTTGAGGGGAGAGGGAGAAGAGACCTGTCCTGGATTTTCCAGCAGGTAACCAGGGAAGCTGGGGTTTGAGTTGTGTGATGTCACAGCTCATCCTCCTAATAACCCCCAAGGCTGCTCCTATGTCCTTTCCCCTTCTGTTTCCTATGACTATTTGCCCCTGAACGGGAGGTGTTCATGGTTTCAAAGAAATGAGTTCACAGACTTCCCAGCTCCATCTCCTAAGCCTCCATAGGGAAAATCCCAGTTAGTTCTGTGTCTGACAGGGACTCAGCAAAGACCTAGCGTGTGGCTCTACGGATGAAAGAGCTGTTGGTACCCAAAGGGCCCTGGAGATATCTAGCAACTAGACAGAGTCTCAGTTCCGTCAAGGATGAGTCAGAAACACAGGTCCAAGCTGTCACCTGCTTTCCAAAGTGTCTAAACTGGGGAGACTAGCTATGCAGTGGTAGTGACAGGCTTTCAATTATCATGGGGATTCACAGAAAAACTCCAGCCCCTGAACAGGTCTTCCACTCTAACCTCACCTCCAATGATTTGCCCCTCTCATACCTACTTTATCAGCCCTTCAAACAAGCCAAACACTTTCCCACCTCAGGGCCTTTGCACTGGCTGTGACCTCTGATGAAAACACTATTGCTTCTGCCTAAAAGAATATTGTCCTAAATCTTCACAAGTCTTCCTCCTCTGTCTTGTCATTTACATCTCAGATCATGGTCCCCTCCTCAGGAAGGCCTTTCCTGACCATCCATCTAAATTAGCCCCCTGAATCAATTCCTATCCATCCCCTCTCCCTGCTTAACAGCATCTGAAATGATCTTACTTGTGATTTGCTGACATGGCAGAAAAGTGCCTGGTTCTCAATGAACATGTGCTGAATGAATGAATGAGTGGATAAATGAATGAAAAAAGGATCCAGGAACCTATATTCGAAAGTGTCCCCTGCTCTAGGTAACAAGGGCAGAGACCACAAACAGAACACTGGGGTTGGGAACAACTTAAACCCCAAGCAGCTACATGCACACACATTGCTGGGCATGGTTCCAAAGCTAAAAAGGTACTAATTGCATTTGTGTGAGGAGGTAGGAACACGGACGGCCTCTCCATATCCCTCGGTCCCGATGTCTGCATTATCGGATCTGTTACCATGTTAACTGGCACTGTCTCGCACAGCCAGTTTGGGCTTCATTCTGCATATGTCTGGGTTCAAACAGAATCCTATAGAGGAGAGGTACTAGGGAAAAGAGAGAGAGAGAGAGAGAGAGAGAGAGAGAGAGAGAGAGAGTGTGTGTGTGTGTGTGTGTGTGTACAAAAGCAGCCACACTCTGGGAAGGGTTAATACAACCAGGCCCTAAGACTGGCCCAGAAGTGGGAGGGGTGGGCCTGGAAGGTGGAGCAGGCTTTGGCTTGCACCAGCTGCTTTGTCACCCGCAGGAGTGCAAATGCTTGTTCAGCCGGACCTGAGGGTCGTGAACTCAAGTTGCCTTTAGGAATGGCTGCAAAAGCCCACACCTGGAAACTGTTTCCTCCCTGTCCCCTCCACGGCAGGTTGCGTTTGGATTCTCCGGTCATAGAGGAATGAGCCGGGAGTGAGCAATTCACCAGCTCACCAGCACTTGGTAGAGAGCAGCAGGCGAGGATGGACGTGGTCGACAGCCTTCTTATGAATGGGAGCAACATCACTGCCCCCTGCGAACTTGGACTTGACAATGAGACGCTTTTCTGCTTGGATCAGCCCCATCCTTCCAAAGGTAGGTGCCACAGGCTATTGTTTTAGTTGACAAAACCACTGAGTTGAGGGAGAAACAAGCAAAGGCAAGGCTGATAAAGAAAATATAACAGAGTCATTGTGAGACAAGGCTGGATAAAGTCCTATGTTCTGGAGTTTGGACAAAAGATCAAAGGCAGACTGGAGTCAAGTATTCTTATTGTTCCCTGCAGGAGAGTTGGGGACTCATGTGCAGGACTTGGGAGGACAAAAGCAGTAGGAGGCAAAGCTGAGTGTAGCCAGAAAGGGATACAAGTGTGGAAGCCTGAACTTATAAGTGTTACAGAAAAGGCGCCGTCAGTGGGTAGCAGTTGCCTTTTCTTGGGGGAAACCCAGCACGAATAAGTGATTAAAGCAAATTTAATGCTTAATGCTTAGCGTCTAGGAAAGAAAAATCATCACTATTCAAAACCATACCCTTAAGCAAAAGTGGTTTCCTGAGTGATGCTATAACAAACCGACCTTTGAAAGCAGCGGGATCATTTCTGCCTTCCCGGGTTGCTTCAGCACCTTGCGGCCAGTGCAGGACACTCAGGTTCAGTGATGGGCACCCCAGGGGGACATCAGCAGGGAACACCGGTCCCTTTGGGAGCTAAGGTTTTAAACATTCTGCTCTCACAACCCCCAGCCGTCTGACTCGCCCCTGTGATTGCAGAGTGGCAGCCGGCAGTACAGATTCTCCTGTACTCTTTGATATTTCTGCTCAGCGTGCTGGGAAACACGCTGGTCATAGCTGTGCTGATTCGGAACAAGAGGATGAGGACGGTCACCAACATCTTCCTGCTGTCTCTGGCCATCAGCGACCTCATGCTCTGCCTCTTCTGCATGCCGTTCAACCTCATCCCCAACCTGCTCAAGGATTTCATCTTTGGGAGCGCTGTTTGCAAGACCACCACCTACTTCATGGGTGAGTCGCTACCTGTGGCTATTACCAGAGCTCAGCCCCAAACTTCCCAACCCCAACTGCTACAGCAGAGGAGCCCCGCCGAGGTCTAACACTGACATCTGGCTCTGCAGGGCACAGGTGCTGGCTTTGTGGTAGGTCAGTTCCCAAATACGCAGAAGTGGGTCCCTGATCGTGTGTGTCTGAAGTTGGTAGGGAAACGCAGGAGGCTGAGGACGCTTGCTCCTGTTTAAAGCACAGGGATTCAAAAGTGACCTCAAGTTGCTCTACGACTTTCTGGAGGCCATTGATTGTATCCTGGTCTCTCCCCTCTTGGGTCGTAACATTTTGGGATGGGGCTATGACTCTTTGGCAAGGAACATAGGTGATGTTAAGCCAGTCTCATCATGGGTCCAGTTTCTTTTCTCAGGACTCACTTTCCAGACTGTCTTCCAAAGGGCTAGGACCATCTAAGGTAGAGGGAAACACAGAGAAATAGACAGACAGAGGCGAAGAGGTCTGAATCCCTGGGGACTGGGGGCTGCTAAGCTGGCTCTGATTGGTACTTTTTTTTTGTTTGCTTTTTCTTTTTCTTTCTTTTATTTTATCATATGCACTTTATTATAACCATCAAAATGATGATTATGACAAAATCTCAAAAACTACTATTTTTGAGTACTTTTTATGTTCCAGATGTTGGGCTGTTTTTACATCCATGGTCTTATTTTATCTCCCAGCTACCCTGTGGAGTACATTCCTCTCTGTCTTATCAAGGAGGGGACAGAAGCACAGAGCTGTTTTTAATGCGCCCAAGGACACAAAGGCAGCAAGCAGCATAGCTGGGATTTGAACCCTTGTTAGCAGCCACTGCAGTGGGGGAGTATGTGCTGCCTTGGTTTGTCAACTGCTGTGATTTTCCTGAAGCTGAACAAAAATGTGTTTCCTGGTCCCCTTCGTATGCCAAATTGCCTTGGTCCTTGCCCATTCTAAGAACTAGTTCGGGGAGAGGGAGAGGTGGGAAGGAAAGGGTGTTTTTGTTCTGACTCAGGCCTTGTAAAATGTGCAGCAACGAATTGGATTAAGACTGTCCTCAACCTGCCTGGAACTGAGGGGAGGAGTGGGGGAGAGGGGAGAGGAGGGGGGGGCCGGGGGGAGAAATGACCTAAACAATGTATGCATGTGCGAATAAATGAATAATTTTTAAAAAAAAAGACTGTCCCCAATGCCCAAAAAGCTCTAAAAACCTTTATTTTTTCCCAGTTGAGGAAGCAGGATCTAGCCCAGACAAGACAATGATGAATTCCTGACCCTTGTGTCATGGACAAGTCACCAAGAATGTGTCATTCAGTGTCCAAGTCCTCTAAAAATAAAAAATAAATAAAATAAAAAGTAAAAAAAGAGCCTACAAATGAAATGGGGTCATTGTTAAATAATGAAGCTACAATAATAACAGCCTTTCCTCAGCCTCAGGTCTCCAAAGCCTGTCCAGGTAACGGTACTATTCCTTGAGAACCTTAGCTACAGTATAGGAAAGGGTGGCTGAAAGTGAGTGCTTGCACAGTCACAGACATTGTGATGTCATCGAACTATTCACTTGAAAGTGCTCAACTTAGTGTTATATGAATTTCACCTCAATAAAAACATTTTAAATAGGAAAAAAAAGAAAAGATATTTCTGAAAGTATTGTGGTCTCTTTAGTACTCTTACAATCAACAGTCATTAAACTCCTGATTTATAGAAAGGCAAAACCAAAAGCGTTCTAGCCTGACAGTGGGTTTGGAGTGATAGTGGACCCATGACATAGAACAAACTTGATGGAGTCGTGGGTTGTCCTCTCAATTTTAAATGTCATCAACCCGTTAGGATAAAGTCCAGGAAAACACAGCAGCCCTGCTTAGAACATGAGCTGTTTCCTAAAGGTTTCAGGTCATGGACCCTTTAAGACTCCGAGGAAAGCTAGAGCTAGCCTCCCTAGAAAAAGAACATTTGATACACAGTTTCAGAGATGTTATTTCTATCCAGATCCATAGTGATGCTCTCAGGATGCCAGTTTAGAAATCTCTGGGCCAATCCATATTAACCCTGAGGTTTGAGAAATCATGGTAAGAGGGAATCAGGACACTTGACAGTAGTCGTAGCTGTAGGGCCCTAAGGGAACTTTAAGGATATCAGACATTATAATAAGCATCAATTACCAACACCAAATTGAGGAGGAGTTAGGATTTTCTGACTATATGCAAGTGTGTGTTTTTAAGTGAGGTGTACCTGATGTCCTTCCAGCTGTGGTCATACACATATCCTCTTAAAACACAGAAGAGCAGAAAGAGCAAAATGGAAGAGCCCGTTCCCCTACCAAGAGAAATCTTTGGTTACAGAATAGAACTTTCCTCTTCCACCTTTTTTTTTAATGTATTTTTTTTCAGAAGACAACATTTTGAAATTTAGAATGTTTCACTCTGAGAAACAGCGTGTACTAGAAATTTTCAGAAAAATCAATGCTTTCAGCTCAGACCCCAGTGGCCTTTCAAGGTCACAGAGAGCTTGAGAATCTTGGGTTTTAAAGGTAGATAAAACCACACAGATCATAAGCAAAAGTAGCACTTTTCTTTAGGCTTCTGTGAGGTAGCAACATATTTTTATCTCCTTGGTTATTAATTAATGAATCCCTTCAGCCTAAGTAGGAGTTAGATTGCAATCAAAGCTCAATAACTTACCTGAAAATTGGCAACGAGGTCGGCAAATTCATATCCTTAACTACCTCAAATCCTTTGGGAACAAAGCAGGGAATAAATCATCTTTTTGAAATATACATATGCAATATTTCTTAGCCCCTGGAGCTTTTGCCTTTGACATTAAACCTATGCAGACAAGATATGCTTAAGCTGACGCGCAAACAAATTTTGTATTTCAGTGGCAAAGTAACCGACTTTTCTGTTCCTTCCCAGGCACCTCCGTGAGTGTTTCCACCTTTAACCTGGTCGCCATTTCTCTGGAGAGATATGGTGCCATTTGCAAACCCTTACAGTCCCGGGTCTGGCAGACAAAATCCCATGCTCTGAAGGTGATTGCTGCTACCTGGTGCCTCTCCTTCACCATCATGAGTCCCTACCCCATCTACAGCAACTTGGTACCTTTTACCAAAAATAACAACCAGACTGCAAATATGTGCCGCTTTCTGCTGCCCAATGATGTCATGCAGCAGTCCTGGTAAGCTAGCCTTGGGTTTATTCTCTTAACTGCAACTTGATAGGAGTTTACAATGTGAAAAACTGGAATGCCTTGCCCAGAATGGCTATGGGATCGATGTCCTGGAGACTTTCTGAGGAAGGTCATTCTAGAATAACAGTGACAGCAAACATTTCGCTGGAGTACTAGGTTTTAAATGCCATATGTATATGGTTTCAATTAATCAACTCTATAGAAAAGGCAATGTTATTATTGCCCATTTTACAGATGAGGAAACGGACTTGGGAAGGTCAGATTGCCCAAATTCACAAAGCTTGAGAAAGGCAGATCCTTGTGCATAGCCACCATGTCTAAACCTCCAGAGGGTCTGGAAGGGGTTAGGCTATGATTAGATCTATGATTAGGCTATGATTAAATCTATGATTTTCTAAAGAATTGAAGATGAGTAGAGTGAGTCCCAAACTCTGGTTTATCTTAGGTGTGGCTATGGTGCTTGTCAAGAACATTTACAGAAAAAGGTGAGATTCCAATACTGGTTCCTTTGCTTAGCTGGGTGAACTTCAGCAAGTTCACACAACCTCTCTGAGCCCCAGAGATGGGCTCTTTGTCTCTACAAAGAGTCAATAATATAGATATTTTAAAAATCTGCCTTGTTGGGTGGCCCTAAGATTCCAGCAACAGCATGTATATAAAAACATCTTAATAAAAAGTTACTAATTATAAGGATATTTTAGAAGCCAGGAACTTGACATTCAGAAGCGGCTCAAAATTGAGATTATCTCTGCTCCCTTTGCCTTCCTCCATTCCCTTCAACCAAGTAGCACACACACAAAAAGAATTATGTTGCAAATGAGAGGGATATTTCTAAGACCTGAAAAAGTATCTTATCAAAACATGTCCAATTGCAATGAGAAATGGCCCAGCCACCGTATGCCTCTGACAATTTTATGGCCTAATCGCGTAACCTTACACATGCCAGACTGCAAAAGTGATTTAGGGGCCAGACTCATAAAGCAGGAGGCTGCGATTCCTCAAGAATCAAATGTATTTACAGAAAGCATAGCTCTACCCCGCCAGGCGTGAGACGATGCTACTGTGCCAGCTTCCCAGGGCAGGAGAGAATGGATGCCCATGGAAACTGGTGAGCTGCTGCTGATTGCAACAGCCAGAATGCCTCCATATTTTCTAAAACCTAAAGGAAATTCCCATCATCCCAACCTAGGCATTTGGTTACTCTCTTCTTTTAAAATCAGCGAATTGTGTCTCATTATGCTTAATAGCATTGCCTCTGCCTGGGTTCAAATTCTACCTCTGCCACTAGCTGGAGACGTTGGACTACTTATTTCATCTGTTCATGTTTCAATTTCCTCATCTCTAAAATAGGTATTAGAAAAATAGTGTCTCCTTCGAAGGTTGTTATGGGAGTTAAATGTAGTAATATATGCAAATGTAGTACTATATGCAAATGTAATGATATATGCAAATGTAGTGATATATGCAAAGTGATTAGCCTAGCAGGTAACACGTATTATAAGTCTCCAATGACTGTAAGCTCTAATTATTATTATTGTTGTTGTCATTATTATTATTATATTGGAAACAGCTTTGAAATAAAACTCACATACTAATCATTTTTTAAAGCTTTATTTATTTGGTTTTGTAGTTCTATTACTGTTAGTTTTTTTGTTATTTGAGATAGGGTCTCACTATGTAGCCCAGCTGGCCTTGAACTCCTGGGCTCAAGTGAGCTCTTGCCTCAGCCTCTCAACTATATGGGACACTATGTGCACACCACCTTGCTTGTCTTTTCTTTTTTACATGCTAACTGGACTTTATCTCAGAAAAGGAAAGCAGTAAACAAGTTCTAATGACTGAACCTCCAGACGTGGAATTTCCGAGGATGTTATGTATTAGTTAGTCACTAACATGTCTGCTCAGACCAGTTAAAGATGCTCCGTCATGCCTGCCCTCTTGAGTATGAAGGTCCGGAGCTGCTGGTTATTGGATTTCTTTTCATTGTATTAGGCACGCGTTCCTGTTGCTCATCCTCTTCCTTGTTCCTGGAATTGTGATGGTGGTGGCATATGGATTAATCTCTTTGGAACTCTACCAAGGAATAAAATTTGATGCTAGCCAGAAAAAATCTGCTAAAGGTAACCATCTTTTAGCTGGACGCTTATACCAAAACAACACAGAATCTCTTTTGCCATGACTTAAATAGACACACCCAGAGTGTAGACAGACGATAGTGGAGATTTTTGAAAGTGTTCTTATGAGAATCTGTGTTGTAAGGCACAGTCGGGAGACTCAGTCTCTATTTTCTTATCTGTAAAATAGGGAAGTAATCCCTCTCAAAAGGGCCCTGAGTGGAATCAAAGGCGATCATACACACAGAACCCAATTTAAAACAAAGGGCCATGTGTCCCAGTCCTCCTGCACTATTGCATTCAAAGGGACATCCTGCACAGCTGCAGCTAGTCCTGGACTGTGTCTCTCCTAAGGCACAAGTTTATAACCTATAAGCTCAGCTTTTTGTCCCACCCTTTCTTCTCCCTCTCAGCCTCACACTGCAATGGCCACAAAACCTTGCTCCTTCTCCACTCCCCACCACACGCTAGCCACTGAGACTGTCCTGTGCTGATGTGACTCCTCCCTTCCCACCCTCCCCCTCTCAGCTCTTTACTATGTAGATAACTTAAGTCTCTCTGGCTTCCCTGGTTTCCAGTGACTTCTCATTATCTAGATTGTTCACTGTAAAAGCACTCAGGAAACTTAGCAAGCAGGCATCACTATGCAGTCATTTTCACCCCTATGTACAAAATACTATTTTCATTACATATTATGTTATACATCAACAATGTACAATTGTATAACAATTACATGTATACATATAATGTACATATATACATATAATACACATATATACATGTGCACATGGTATTACATGTCTATGTTAATATAATATGCGTATATTATACGATTTTCAGTTTTCAGTAGCTTTTCACTTGAAGGACAGAAGTAGACCAATACCCAGATGAGCGCAGGTGAGGTGGCCAGTCTGATTCTTCAGTTCGAGCCAGGCGAGGCCTCCCGGAGGGAGAGAGGGAGGGAGGTGCAAGCTGCGCGTCTTCCCTCTGCCGTGACCCCTTTGAACAATGTCACTTGCCCACCCAGAGCGGAAAGCGAGCACGAGCAGCAGCGGCCGATACGACAGCGATGGGTGTTACGTGCAGAAGTCCAGGCGCCCGAGGGCGCTGGAGCTTCAGCAGCTGTCCACCCACAGCGGCGGCGGCGCCAGGGTCCCCCGCATCAGGAGCAGCACCTCGGCCACCAACCTGATGGCCAAGAAGCGGGTGATCCGCATGCTTATCGTCATCGTAGTCCTCTTCTTCCTGTGCTGGATGCCCATCTTCAGCGCCAACGCCTGGCGGGCGTTTGACACCGTCTCTGCCGAGCGCCACCTCTCAGGGACCCCCATCTCCTTCATCCTCCTGCTCTCCTACACCTCCTCCTGCGTCAATCCCATCATCTACTGCTTCATGAACAAACGCTTCCGACTTGGCTTCATGGCCACCTTCCCCTGCTGCCCCAACCCTGGCGCCCCGGGGGTGAAAGGAGAGGTGGGTGAGGAGGAGGAAGGCAGGACCACGGGGGCGTCTCTGTTCAGGTACTCCTACAGCCACATGAACACCTGTGCTCCGCCCCCCTGAGCTGGAGCCTGGCCCTCCACTGAGGCAGGGAGGAGGGGACCAAGGGACAAAGAGAGGAGGAAGAGGAGGAGGAGGATGTGAAGGAGGAGTGCCCCACTTCTGGTGGAACTCCTTTTCATCCTTCATCCCATTCCAGAAGGGAAGCCTGCAAGGTGGGGCTGAGCCTGGTTTCCAGGTAATGCAAGAAAGGTCGTTTCCAGTAGCATTCACCATCAGGAACAAATACAGCAGGCTAGTGACCCCAACCAGGCTCACACAGAGCAGCTGTAACTGCCAAGCACTTGTTCAAAATGGAGATGTGGACCCTACAGAGCTGTCGAAGATTCTGGAATGCTCCAGGAAAGAGACTGTCCCTGAAGTAACACACTTCTATCCTCTCTTCTTCATGCAGAACTGTGGAAGCTGCTTTGCCCCCCAAGGCACCACTGCTCTTTCATGTTCATACTCTAGCCAGCCATCTTCTCAAGACCGCCAAGGTCTTCCAAGAAGCAGACTTCCTCTGGCCATTTTCTGTACTAAGAGAACAGACTGATTTGTTTCCTCTTGAGGTTGATCATGGACATTCAGAGAAGTAAGGTCTGTCATCATCAGAAGAGCAAAAGGAACACTGCCTGAAAGATGGGATTTATCACTCAGTTCTACAAAGAAAAAAGAGTGCACAGAACTATTTCTACTTCACTGACACTATTGCTTCTCTTTTATGTGGTGATTTAAACCCCATCACTTCTCTGTCTCAACTGAGTTTCTCATATTCACCTGCACTTTGTCTTTTCCAGAAAGATTTCCAGGAACAAAGGAGAGTCATAAGTTAGTGCACCTGGGCCATGGTGGGAATATTTATAGTCAGGCCCAAAAGAACACCTGGACTTGGTGAACAAATAACTTCTGAATGCCAGTGCTTTCAAATGTCTGTGCTTTCAAATACAATCAAGGTATTTGTTAATAATTCTTTACAGATAAGTATACAGTGCTCTTTGGTGTATTAAAAAAAAGAATTGTTAATTCACCAAGTGTTATCATTTTACATTCCTTCATAAAGGTTGGAGTTGAACTTTTGTGGTTTTCTTTTTTGTGTGAAATAAGTGTTGAGCTCTCTCCTCTAATTTAGAAACCTTAATTGAAATAGATATGAATTATACATTCACATCCTAGGAAGTCCATTTCTAAAGTAGTATATATCTGTTCAGTCAACCAACACTTCATTCTTTCTTTAAGAGTAACATTGTCCTGTTTGCTTAAATAAATTACTATGGATATTTTTTGACAGAAGCAGGTTTGCATACTGTGGGAAGTAGACAAATACCCAAGTTAACAAAAAATTAAGACAAAGAAAATTCATAGCTTCAAGCCTTCAAGCATCTGAGAAGCAAACTTGCTTTTTCTTCCTTCCATGAGGCCACAACCATCCAATACTTATCCAGGCTTGACACTCTGAGAAATACACTAGGGCCAGTGATTTGAAGTGTCCCCAAAAATCCATGTGGAGGGTGGAAGGAGGAGAGGGGCAAAAAGCGATGGGGTAACAGATCACTAGACAAGATGTAAGCATTGCATCAGGTTTTTGTGGGTGGTCGTCATGTGCTGAGAGTTGTTGAGAATGTAGCTGTTTATGGACTTTTCAAGTCAAACAGTTCTTATTTTGGTATCTGGCACCAGCTGACTCAGTCAAAGATCAACCAATGAAAATATGCACTGCTAGAATTGATGCCAGGACTGGGAACCTTCGCCGAGCACCTGCCCAGCAAGCATGAGGCCCTGAGTTCAAACCCCAGTACCAGCAAAAAATAAATAAATAAAAAAGTATAAAATTGCAGTAACAAAAAGTGCAAGAAATAAAAATGTCTTCAGTATTTGAGTATGCCCTACATTACCTACAATTTTCCTGGCAAAAGATCAAGTCTTGCCCTTTGACAGTGTTAGCTTAGATAAGAGCTATATTAGCCCCTCTCCCCTATTAGAAATTTCTGGATCATACCTTCCAAGATGTATTAACTTAAAAATAAGGTTCCCGGATTTAGCTAATGAAAATACAGATACTAACTAAATTCTAATTTCAGATAGACAACAGATAATTTTCAGTATGATGGTGTCCTACACACTAAAATACATTCTGTATTTCATCTGGTAGCCCTCCTTTGAAATCTTTTAAAAGCATGTAGAAATATAAACAAGGTTTCCCAGATATAGAGCAATAAAATGCCCTGTTGATTTAATTTATTGGAAAGTCTTTTGCTTAATGGAAGCTGTTTTAAAAAAGGAAAAGCTATTAACTTTCAGGATTTGTATCTGACCTTTGGAAAGGTCTGATTTTATTGATTAAAAAGTTTTTTTTTAATATAATGCTATTCGCATACTTTGTTAACTGCCTTTGCTTTGTGCTAAAATAATTACTAATTTGAATCTGACCTAAAGTGACCAGTAGAGTGAAGAAAACCAATGCATGAATTTTCTGGCATTTTCTAGTGTCTTCTGGTAGCTTTCCTTCATCACCAAAGAGCTGTGATACAGCATCGGAATGAAGGACTGTGTCTTTGCTCTTCAGTTAAATTGTGTGTTGCCGTGGTTTCTTGTGCCCCAGTCACTGTGGTAAAGTCTCCTAACATGCTTCTGGTGTGAACAAGCACTGTCTATATACCTAGGATTTGGTTACACGTGTAACCCTCTGTGTCCCCTCTGTTCAAATAAAATTTCATCTTCAGGAGATGCTGATGGTAGTTGTTAAACCTCCATTGTATTTCCTTCCCATGTTTGCCCAGTGAACTGCACACCATGAGTGTTCCATAAATGTTGTGACTGACTTCTGTCCTGCCTTCTATGCTTTTGGTGGTCTCTCATTCTGTCCAATGCTGTGATTCTCAGCAAAGGCAGACTCACTCTTTAAGGAGGGGGCAGAATTTCTACCAGACTTTGTTCTACTCTGTGTATTCCCACCCAAGGTTCTAATGTGTCCTCTCCTTGCTCTGCTCATTGTACGTGTGGTCGGGGTAGGGTGGGGGATGAATGTACTCAAAGATCTTAGTAACAGGCAGGGTTAGGTCTGGGAACACTGTTGAGACACAGGTAAGGAAGGACTGGGGACCCTTGGTCTATATTGTCCCTTGGCTTATTCTTCCCCACCCCCACTTCCTTTGAGGAGATAAGTAAAAATCTATCCCACTGAAGAAGCCAGCTCACTTCTTAGGGTTGAGAAGTATTATCAAAAGCCATGTGGCTCCTTTGGTTGTTCCTCCCACCCATTTTCTCCCCTACAGGGCCCCTTTGTAAATCTTGCTGGGCCACCCCGAACTCACACACACCTGTCAACTCCCTGGCTCTTGGCTGTAAACATAGAACCTCCCTCCTTCTTGGGTTGAGTGTCTCTGACCTCTCTGGTCTTTCCCTGGTCTCCTCAAGGAAACATAGCTTCCTAGTTTTTTACAGCTCAGAGCCAGCCCCATAACTGTACACCCCACCCACCCCAGTTCTTGAAAGCCCAGCCTGTGTGGATCTGCTTGAACAAGAAGAGGTCAGACGAGGACAAATTATCCAGCATCTGGCATTGTTCACAGCATATTATGGGGACCCAATAACTGTTTCAGGTGAAGAATGGATGAATCCGAAGGGAGTTGTTCCTCAGTACCAGTCCTCTCCTGACCACTTTGGGGGGCACACCTTCCCAACCAGGGCCTCCGCACAGAGTATGCGGCAGTGCTTTCAAGTTCACTGAGCATAAAAGCCACTTCTGGGGCTGGCTATAGGTATAGTTCAGTGATAGAGTGCTTGCCTACCATGTATGAGGGCCTGGGTTCAATGCCCAGTACCAACAAAATAAATAAATAGATGGATAGATGGATGGATGGATAGATAGATAGATGATAGATAGATATAGATATAGACAGATAGATAGTTAGATAGATGATAGATAGATATAGATAGATAGATAGTTTTTAAAAAGCTACTTCTGTGGGTAAAAGAAAGATAAAGTACAGAGATCTGTCCTAATCTCAGTGGCTGTCATTAACTTCCTGTGTGGCTTCAGGCAAGTGACATCCTTTCTCTAGGGGCTCAGATTCCTCTTGTGCATAATGAGGGGTTGGCCCTCTATGTGGTATCATGTCACTTGCAGGTCAGAATTCGCTGTTTTTAATATTCCACAGCCTCTCTCAATTTCATTGGCTCTGCCATCAGGAAAGTTCCTTGGTCCCTAAGCTCACAACCATTTAGGACAAAAGCTGTCAAGGCAAGGAAAAAAGGGGCCCAGAGTCTCTATGTCCCCTTCCCATTCTAGGACACTGCTCCCCACAGCACCTTGTGGGAGGCTCATCCCTCGAACCCCAGCCTCATTCCAACAGAAATATAGGCATAAAATCGCCTAATTTTCCTAATTTAAAATGGCCTAGGATGGAGAAGCCTGTTCTAGATAGGCACTTTGTAAGTCACTGTTGACCATGGTGACAACAAACACTGGCAGAGAGATGAGTCAATGCCTGTTATATGTGGTTTCTTATTTAATTCTCCAAACAACAGTGTGTGAAGTATCATTTTTCCACCTTTCACAGGTGAAGAAATATAGGACTCAGAGGGGATGGCGACATGTCCAAGGACAGATGGCTAATAAATGGCAAGTACAGGATCAAGCCCCCTTTTAAGTCCATCAGGCTGCTGTTCGGATTGTGTCACCTTCTTGGCTCTAAGTGATCAGTAGCTGCTATTTTGTCATAGGACACTTCCCAGTTCCTGGTCCTTGTAAACCTAAGGAAGAGAAATCCTTTCTTTACCCCCTTGCTCTGCCTCCCCCTCAGGACTTTGGCCCTCACTCTGAGTTCCCTACACATGGAGAATTTGAAAGCTGGGTTTTTGCACTTGTTTCCTGGATGCATCTATCCCTGTGTTTATTTTTGGGAGGAAGATAATTATACTTTGCCACCTCATAGGAAACCAAGAGATAATATCAGTAAACAAGCTTTCACCTCTTTGGCATATTACCAACATTATTTATGGCAGATCTGTTTTCTCAGAATCATCAGAAAGGAAACACAGGCCAACTTTTCCATCAGCCTGCAGGGCAAAGCTTCCTGGTTTTCCCCTTCGCCTGTAACCTTTTTATCAAGTTCCTCTTCCCCAGTAAAATGTGAAGATTATTTCACAGGGCATTCCTAGGATGCCCAAATGTTCTGGATTTGCAATGAGATTCATTATTGCAAAGTGGTCACAGACCACGTCACTTCTTATAGTGAAACAGAATATCATGGTGGCGGGAGCGTGTGGAGGAAAGGGCTGTTCACTCATGGCTGATTCTGCTGCCTCCTCCGGCCACCCCACCCACCCCCAACTACCCAGAGTCTCAGGCTAAAACTCTGGTTTGGTTTTGAAAGACAGTATCAGGAAGGGTATTGAATTCCAGGAAGGCTAGAATTCATATCTCAGACTGCTATGGGACAGCAGGCCAGTTACTCAGATTCCTTATTCATATACTTACTTCATGGGTTATTTCATGAAAATTACATCATATTAATAAAGGATATTGATATTAATTTTAGAATGACATTATAAAGGAACTTAAAGGGGACTTTTCCAGACTCTGGTTGTAGCTATGAACAATGAGTGACAAGTTGTCCAATATTCCAAAGAGAAGGATAAAATCCAGTCCCATGATTTGCTAAGAGTGGTGGGTTGTGGTGGTGGGGGGAATAAGAGGGTGAATATGTAACATTGGAATTGAAGACAGAGGTAAGAGCAAAAACAAAGCTATTTCCTGATTGTTCCACACCTTTCAATATACTAGTTACATGTGAAGGGTGTCTTACAAACAGTAGGTGTTCAATGAGTGATAGGCATCATAAGTGATGTCTAAGACTCCTATTTCAGTTTTTAGCCTTATCTATTTTGTCTTTTTTATTTTTATTGAGAATACCCTAAGTGAGAATAACCTTTGTTACTTAGATGGCAGAAACTCACAGTAGGGATTGATTGGTCTCCCAACTGTACTTCTCTCTCCCCTCCATTTTCCCTACTGTGATACCAGATTTGTCTGACCAAGAGAAGGCTCGAGTAGCCTCCCTCCCTGCCTAGAGGCTAAAGGGAGGCTGTCCTTGACCTGCAGGCCCATTTTCCTTAGCCTGGCACCAAGTTCTCCCACAACTGGGGGTCAGCCTTCCTTTCAAACCCTCCTTCTGTATCAGTCAGTTTCCTCTTCCTTTCAGAACAGAATGATTTACTGTTGCCTAAGTCCTTTTTGTACCCATGTCTTCCTCAATTTGGAATAATCTCCCTTTCTGTTAGTCCTTCCTAATAAAACCCTGTGCCAGAAAGTTTTATAGTGACCAAAATGCCTGACAAAACAACTTTTAAAAAAAGGACTTATTTCAGCTTACTGTTTCAAAGATTTCAGTCCAAAGTTCTCGTTTCAGTTGATTTTTGGCCTGTAGTGAGGCAGAACATCATGGCAGCAGGAGCTGGTGGAGGAAGAGGCTCACAGCAGACATGAAGCAGAGAGCCAGGAAGGGATAGGGACCAGGTATGACCTTCAAAGGTACACCCCCAATGGCCTACGTCCTCCAACTAGGCTCTACCTCCCAAAGACTCTATCACCTCCCAAAACAGTACCACCAGCTGGGGACCAAACCCTTAACACATGAGCCTGAGGTAACATTTCATATTCAAACCATAACAAGCCCATTATTCTTCATTATTAGAGCACCTGTCATCTTCCCCAGAAAGTCCCCCAAGCTCCTCAATCAGAAAGAATGTCTCCCTCCATTAAGTTCTCAGAGCACATCTGTGTAGACTCTGATTGTTCAAACAATGGCTTACCTCCCTCCCTCTACCCAATGCCTCACGGCTTGCTAATGAGACCTATTACAAATGGACATTGATGGTGTTGTGTTCAAGGGAAGAAAAGCCCTGTTCCACGGAATGAATCACGGTATATCTGTTTTGGACATGATAAGTTCATTTCCTTTCATTAGCATTGGTTTAGGGGTTAGTTTGTGATCCCATGATGTTTAACGACATGCTCTCTGGTTTACAAAAAAAAAAAAAAAAAAAAAAGCCCTAATTTATTTCAAGTTTTCTGATTTCTGAGGCATACATATTCCCACCATGACCAGTGGGCCATTTTGAGTTACCAGTGTGACATCACTCAAAGGGGCTGTGAAGGGATGCCCTTAGCACCCCATTTTACACTATTTCCACCATGCAGATATAAGGAACATAGCTGTGGATCAAGCTGTACAGTGCCTGCCTAGAAAGCGCAAAGCCCTGTGTTCAAATCATAGTACTGAAAAAAAAAAGAAAAGAAATTGAGTAGATGTAAGAAACATAAATCACTAAGAACCTAGCTAAGGAGAAAAATGTAGCAAAATTAGGAAGTGATGCATTTTGAGTATTTATCACCAAGTTTCCTGAAAATTAAACCACCACAGGCACAGCCCTGGTTCTTGCCTATGAAGTGAAGGAGCAGGATGCTGGGGGCTTCTGAGCTTATTGATCAGTGCTGCATTTGACTCAGTATTGATTGCTCTCCAAATCCAGCACAGAGTCATAAATGTGTCCAAAACATGTTTAGGGAATAAATCCTTCACGTAAAAAGTATTTGGACTACATTAATAATTTTCACATTTTTTTTAACACAGGAAAGCCAACCCCCCCAACACACACACACGAAGTTCTGGAAATCCAAAATTGGAAAAGGTTGTAATACAGTGCTGTAGTGAAAGGAACAGGACTTTGAGACCCTTCCTTGAAATCCTAGAGGGATCCCTTGGGTTTGAAAACCACTAATTCAGATCTGCTTCAGGACCAATAATCTGTGATCCTAGGATCTGAAACAGCAGCCTTTGTCAGGACTCGCCAGTGACTTCAGTTCATTGTGGCTTCCTAAGTTCAAGACATTAACTCGCAGGATTTCTGTGCCCTCAGCTGTACAGTGAGAAGACACCCGCATTAGATTCTTTATTGTTATTATTATTCATTTATTCAAATGTGCATACATTGTCTGTGCCATTTCTCCCCCCTGCCCCTGTCCCCACCCTCTCCCCCCTTCCCTACCCCTTCCAGGCAGAACCTGTTCTGCGCTTTTCTCCAGTTCCATTGAAGAGTAGAAATAAGCAATAATAAGAAAGACAAAGCATTTTTGCTAGTTGAGATAAAGGACAGCTATACAGAGAGATTCCTAGCATTGCTTCCATGTATAAATGTGTTACAACCCAGGTTGATTCTTCTCTAACTGATCTTTATACTGGTTACTGATCCCCTTGTCATGTTGACCTCTGTCACTTTAAGGTTTCTGTATTAATTGCTCTGGAGTGGGGACTGAAATGCTTTCATGTTTTGGGTTTTCTGTCTAACCCCGTACCTCCCGTACATGTTCTCCCCTTGTCGTGTGACCCAAGTCCTACAACACTGCTGTATTTGCCCTTGATCTAAAGATTGCATATGAGGGAGAACATACAATTTTTGGTCTTCTAACCCTGGTTAACTGTTCTCCAGTTCCATCCGTTTACTTGCAAATGATAAGATTTCATTTTTCTTAATGGCTGAGTAAAATTCCATTGTGTAAAAGTACCACATTTTCTTGATCCATTCGTCAGTAGTGGAGCATCTTGGTTGTTTCCATAACTTGGCTATTGTGAATAGCTCTGCAATAAACATGGGTGTGCAGGTGCCTCTGGAGTAACCTGTGTCAAATTCCTTTGGGTATATTCCCAAGAGTGGTATTGCTGGATCATATGGCAGATCTATGGTTAGATTTTTAAGAAGTCTCCAAATTTTTTTCCAGAGTGGTTGCACTAGCTTGCATTCCCACCAGCAGGGTACGAGGGTTCCTTTTTCCCCACATAAAAGCCAACACCTGTTGGTGGTGGTGTTTTTGACGATGGCTATTCTAACAGGGGTGAGGTGGAATCTTAGTGTGGTTTTGATTTGCATTTTCTTTATGGCCAGAGATGGTGAGCATTTTTTCATATTTTTTTCTTCATTTGAATTTCTTCTTTTGAGAAATCTCTGTTTAGTTCAGTTGCCCATTTTTTAAGTGGTTCATTGATTGTAGGAGAGTTTAGTTTCTTAAGTTCCCTGTATATTCTAGTTATCAGTCCTTTGTCTGATGTGTAGCTGGCAAATATTTTTTCCCACTCTGTGGGTGGTCTCTTCAGTTTAGAGACCATTTCTTTTGTTGTGCAGATGCTGTTTAGTTTCATGTAGTCCATTTGTCTGTCCTTTCCCCAGCTGGGCTGCTGGGGTTCTTTTGAGGAAGTCCTTGCCTATACCTAGTAGTTCCAGAGTGTTTCTTGCTCCTTCCTGTACTAACTTCAGAGTTTCAGATCTGATATTTAGGTCCTTGACCCATTTTGAGTTGATACAGTACAGGGTGATAGACATGGATCTAGTTTCAGTTTCTTGCAGACAGGTAGCCACCTTTCCCAGCAGCATTTGTTGAAGAGGCTGTCTTTTCTCCATAGTATATTTTTGGCCCCTTTGTCAAAAATGAGGTGAGTATAGTTGTGTGGATTCAAATCTGGGTCCTCTATTCTATTCCACTGGTCTTCATGTCTGCTTTTGTGCCAGTACCATGCTGTTTTTATTGCTATTGCTTTGTAATATAGTTTGAAGTCAGGTATTGTGACACCTCCAGCAGTGCTCTTTTTGCTGAGTACTGCCTTGGCTATTCACGGTCTCTTGTGTTTTCAAATGAACTTTAGGGCAGATTTTTCAATCTCTGTGATGAATGTCATTGGGATTTTGATGGGAATTGCATTAAACATGTAGATTGCTTTTGGTAGTACAGCCATTTTTACTATGTTGATTCTACCAATCCATGAGCATGGGAGATCTTTCCATCTTCTGTAGTCTTCCTCGATCTTTTTCTTCAGGGGTTTGTAATTCTCCTTGCAGAGCTCATTCACATCCTTTGTTAAGTTTACTCCTAGGTATTTGATTTTTTTTTTGAGGCTATGGTGAATGGAATTGTTTCCATATATTCCTTCTCAGTTTGTTTGTTGTTGGTATATAGAAGAGCTAATGATTTTTGTAAGTTGATTTTTTTATTCTGCCACCTTACTGTTTATATAGCTGTTTATGGTGTCTAGGAGTTTTTGGGTAGAGTTTTTTGAGTCTTTAAGGTATAGAATCATATCATCTGCAAATAAGGATATTTTGACAGTTTCTTTGCCTATCTGTATTTCTTTTATTTCTTCTTCTTGCCTAATTGCTCTGGCTAGAAATTCCAGGACTATGTTGAATAGGAGTGGAGATAGTGGGCATCCTTGTCTGGTTCCTGATTTTAGAGGGAATGGTTTCAGTTTTTCACCATTAAGTATGATTTTGGCTGTAAGTTTGTCATATATAGCCTTTACAATGTTGAGGTGCATTCCTTCTATTCCTAGTTTTCTTAGAGCTTTTATCATGAAGTGGTGTTGGATTTGTCGAAGGCTTTTTTCTGCATCTATTGAGATGATCAAGTGGTTTTTGTCTTTGCTTCTGTTAATGTGGTTTATTACGTTTATAGGTTTGCATATGTTGATTTGCATCCCTGGAATGAAACCGACTTGGTTATGGTGAATGAGCTTTCTGATGTATTGTTGGATTCAGTTTGCCATTATTTTATTGAGGATTTTTGCATCGATGTTCATTAAGGAAATTGGTCTATAGTTCTCCTTTTTGGAGGTGTCTTTGTCTGGTTTGGGGATGAGAGTAGTGTTGGCTTCATAAAATGAGTTAGGCAGTTTTCCTTCCCTTTCTATTTCATGGAACAGTTTAAGGAGAGTTGGTATTAGTTCTTTAAATGTCTGATAGAATTCAGCAGTGAATCCATCAGGTCCTGGATTTTTCTTTTTTGGGAGACTCTTGATTGCTGCTTCAATTTTGTTTTGTGTTATAGATCTATTCAGGTGATTAATGTTCTTTTGGTTCAGTTTTGGATGATCATATGTATCTAGAAATCTGTCCATTTCTTTTAGATTTTCAAATTTATTTGAATATAGGTTCTCAAAGTAGTCTCTGATGATTTCCTTGACTTCCATGGTGTTTGTTGTTATCTCGTCTTTTGCAATTCTGATTTTACTGATTTTTTTCTTTCCTCATTTTAGTTAGGTTTGTCAATCTTATTTATTTTTTCAAAGAACCAGCTTTTTGTTTCATTAATTCTTTGTATGGTTTTTTTTTTGTTTGTTTCTATTTCGTTGATTTCATCTCTTGTTTTAATTATTTCTCTCCTGCTTGTTTTGGGGTTTGTTTGTTCTTGTTTTTCTAGGAGTTTGAGCTGTAGTATTAGATCATTGATTTGAGATCTTTCTGTCCTTTTAATATATGCACTCATGGCTATAAACTTTCCCATTAGGACTGCCTTTGCTGTGTCCCATAGGTTCTGGTAGGTTGAGTTTTCATTTTCATTACCTCCCAGGAACCTCTTAATTTCCTCTTTTATTTCATCAATGACCCATTGATTATTGAGCAATGTGTTGTTCAGCTTCCAATTGTTTACATGTTTTTTACTGCTGTTTTTGTTGTTGATTTCTAGTTTTAATGCATTGTGATCAGATAGAATGCACAGGATTATTTCTGTATTCTTAAATTTGCTGAAGGCTCCATGAGCTGCTGAGAAGAATGTATATTGTGCAGCAGTTGGGTGAAATATTCTGTAGACATCAACTAAGTCCATTTGGTCTATGGTATGATTTAGTTCTAGAATTTCTTTATTGATTTTTTGTTTGGATGACCTATCTATTGGTGATAGGGGGGTATTAATTTCTCCCACTACCACTGTTTTGGAGTCTATCTATGTTTTTAGGTCCTTCAGAGTATGTTTGATGAAACTGAGTGCATTGATGTTGGGTGCATGTAGGTTGATATGCATTAGATTCTTGATCACACACTCCTTCACGCATCCTTCTGGCCCCTCCTGGCATTGCTGCAAGACTCACCCTGCATGGCCAGTGCTTGCTGGGTGGGGGCCTGGACATTGTTCGGTCCAGAGCCAGAACCCCTGAGATGTGAGGCTAAGGACATTTCCTAGTCCTTGTCTACCTCCATGGCTTCTGTTCTTCCTGCCTGCTCTCTTAGTTCTGAAACACCTTGGGGACAGATGCAAGCAGTGAAACAAGATAGGCAAGTGAGGGCACAGTGGCTCAGGGGCCTCAGCACAGCTGAAGACTTCTGCACTGGGGGCCAACAGATCCCGCACCTAAAGCAGCAGGTGTTTCTCTGGGAGCCTTCCAAGTGTAGGGATGCCAGAGAAAACACAAAATGCCACTTCAGTTAGAGTTCCAGATATGCAGTGAGTAATTTCTTAGTATGAGCATGTCTTGTGCAAAGCATTTTTCTTTGATAAATCTGGCAACCCTGTCTAGGATATGTGCAGGGGCATTGGGGGAGGGAAGACTGAGAGACGAGAAGTCAGATGTGACCCAGCGCTGCACTGTGGGCTGCCTGCATGGAGAACATGACTGGGACTATCACATAACAGATGCTGAGCCAACTGGGAAAGAAGCAAAGGAATCTCCCCTGAAATTCTTAGGGAGAATCCACTCTCTTTTTCCAGTTCCTTGAGGCCACCAGCATTCCTTGGCACCTTCCAGGTGAACAGTATAGCATTTTCAAATCTCCTCATCCTCCTTCTTCCTTCTTTTTCATTTTCCTCCTTCTCCTCTCCTCTCTTAGTCTCTGTCTCTTCTTCCATCAGCTCATGAAACCCATCATCTGTTCTGTTTCTCCTGCCTCACTTTCATTTTTTTTGGCAGTACTGGGATTTGAACTCATGGCACTACCACTTCAGCCATGCCCCCCACCCCTTCCTGCTTCCTTTTATAATGAACCTTGTGATTATCAGCTGGATAATGGTACCGTATTCACAGGTTCTGGGAATTTGTATGGGGAAATCTTTGGGCAGACACTAACCTATCTTCACAGTGTTTTTCCCCTGTGACATATGCCACCTTGTCAAGGCTGTTGTTAGGAAAAATGATTAGATCAGGGTCCCTGGTTCCTGGATATGTTATTCAGGGGTAGTGTAGGCAAATTGAGGTTCTGAGTTTGAGGGGTTGAGACTTAGGTAGAAATGTGGCAGGACGAAGGGAAGGAGATATAGATTTGCAATTAAAATACATAGACACACTCAGATGACACACAGGCTTTGACGGGCCTGTGAGTTCTGAGGGGGCCCCTAGTCTTCCTGGAAGGACAATTCTGGCACTCTAAGACTGCCTTAAATGTTGGTTGTATCCAGGTTTCCCTTGGTTTGGGAAGAGAGCACAATACTTTCTCTCTCACAACTGCAACCCCAGGGTGGCCTTGAGCCCTGGACCCTTTCATCTACAGTCTGCCTCGAGATACCCAGGGAGGGAGACACTGATCCTATAGAAACTTCATGACTGTTCCAGATCGCCTAGGCTGCTGTAAATAAAGACCACAGACTGGGTGGTTTAACAAGCAGAAATGTACTATACTGGAGGTTGGAAGTCCAGGATGAAGGGGCCAGCTGGGTTGCTGAGGCTGGGGGAGAAAATCTATTACAGGCCTCCTCCTACCTCTGGTGTCCATCTTTGGTATCCATTGGCTTGTGAAAGCATCACCCCACTGTTGCTTCTGGGTTCACATGGCATTCTTCCACATACAAGTCTCTGCATCCACTTCCTCTTTTTATAAAGGACGCCTGCCACCTTAGAGTAGGACCAACTCCAGTGAGCTCATTTTAACTAATCACCTCTCATTTCCAACAAGGGCATATTCTGCATATGAATTTGGAGAGACAATTCAACCCATGATCTTCCCCCACCCCCAGTACTAAGGTTTGAACTCTGGACCTTCAGCTTACTGGGCAGATGCTCTGTCACTTGAGCTATGCCACCACCCCTTTTTGCTTTAGTCATTTTTTGAATAAGGCCTTGCTTTTATGCCCAGGCCAGTGTGGACTGTGACCCTACATTAGCTGAGATGACATGTGCTTGACACTGAGCCCTGCTTTTCATTGTTTGAGATGGGGCCTTACTAACTTTTTGCCTGACCTGGCCCCAACACTCAGTCCTCCTGATCTGTACATCCTGTGAGTAACTAGGATTACAGATGTAAGTCACTGTATCCAGTCCCATAACCACTTCTTAGTGACTTCCAGTCTAAATTGTTCAGCTTTCTATGAGCTAGGCACAAGTCACGGTAACTATGGAGCATCCATTGTCTCTTCAGTGTGTGAATAGCATCAATTTCATCAAATGCAAGCAGCCCTGGTTACTCAGCTAAGTTCAAAAAGAAGCATCAGTTGTGCCCAGCTCCTGGTGTCCTCAAAGTCCTGGATGTGGGTACAACCTTGTTGTATGCCTGAAACTAAGAACTGGAACTCCCTGACGAGAGCCACTTCACCAATGAGGGCAGAGCAGGAAGTGGTGACAGCATAAGCACACACACATCCACTGCTCCCCCCATAAGAAAGACAAGGCTCAATAATACCAACTTTCCTTAAACTGTTCCATGAAATAGAAAAGGACGGAACACTGCCTAACCCATTTTATGAAGCCAAGATTACTCTCATCCCAAAAACAGACAAAGACATTTCCAAAAAGAACTACAGGCCAACTTCCTTAATGAATATCAATGCAAATATCCTTTTTTTAAATTTTATTTTAATTTTTTTTTCTTATGTGCATACAATGATTGGGTCATTTCTCCCCCCCTCCCCCCATCCCTTCTCTTACCCTTCCTGCCCTCTCCCTCTCCCCCCAACCTTCTGGATACAGGGCAGAAACCATTTTGCACTTATCTCTAATTTTGTTGAAGAGAGAGTATAAGCCATAAAAGGAAGGAACAAGGGTTTTTGCTAGTTGAAATAAGGATAGCTATACAGGGAGTTGACTCACATTGATTTCCTGTACATGTGTGTTAACTTCTAGGTTAATTTTTCTTGATCTAACCTTTTCTCTACTTCCTGGTCTCCTTCTATTGGCCTCAGTTGCTTTAAACTATCTGCTCTAGTTTCTCTGCATTGAGGGCAACAAATGCTAGCTAGTTTTTTAGGTGTCTTACCTATCCTCACTCCTCCCTTGTGTGCTCTCGATTTTATCATGTGATCAAAGTCCAATCCCCTTATTGTGTTTGCCCTTGATCTAATGTCCACATATGAGGGAGAACATACGATTTTTGGTCTTTTGGGCCAGGCTAACCTCACTCAGAATGATGTTCTCCAGTTCCATCCATTTACCAGCAAATGATAACATTTCGTTCTTCTTCATGGCTGCATAAAATTCCATTGTGTATAGATACCACATTTTCTTAATCCATTTGTCAGTAGTGGGGCATCTTGGCTGTTTCCATAACTTGGCTATTGTGAATAGTGCCGCAGTAAACATGGTTGTGCAGGTGCCTCTGGAGTAACCTGTGTCACAGTCTTTTGGGTATATCCCCAAGAGTGGTATTGCTGGATCATATGGTAGATCAATGTTTAGCTTTTTAAGTAGCCTCCAAATTTTTTTCCAGAGTGGTTGCACTAGTTTACATTCCCACCAACAGTGTAAGAGGGTTCCTTTTTCCCTGCATCCTCGCCAACACCTGTGGTTAGTGGTGTTCCTAATCATGGCTATTCTAACAGGGGTGAGGTGGAATCTTAGTGTGGTTTTAATTTGCATTTCCTTTATTGCTAGAGATGGTGAGCATTTTTTCATGTGTTTTTTGGCCATTTGAATTTCTTCTTTTGAGAAATTTCTGTTTAGTTCACTTGCCCATTTCTTTATTGGTTCATTAATTTTGGGAGAGTTTAGTTTTTTAAGTTCCCTATATATTCTGGTTATCAGTCCTTTGTCTGATGTGTAGCTGGCAAATATTTTCTCCCACTCTGTGGGTGTTCTCTTCAGTTTAGAGACCATTTCTTTTGTTGAGCAGAAGCATTTTAGTTTTATGAAGTCCCATTTATCTATGCTATCTCTTAGTTGCTGAGCTGCTGGGGTTCCGTTGAGAAGTCCTTGCCTATACCTAACTAATTCCAGAGTATTTCCTACTCTTTCCTGTATCACCTTTAGAGTTTGGGGACTGATATTAAGATCCTTGATCCATTTTGAGTTAAGCTTGGTATAGGGTGATATACATGGATCTAGTTTCAGTTTTTTGCAGACTGCTAACCAGTTTTCCCAGCAGTTTTTGTTGAAGAGGCTGCTTTTTCTCCATCATATATTTTTAGCTCCTTTGTCAAAGACAAGTTGGTTATAGTTGTGTGGCTTCGTATCTGGGTCCTCTATTCTGTTCCACTGGTCTTCATGTCTGTTTTTGTGCCAGTACCATGCTGTTTTTATTGTTATTGCTTTGTAATATAGTTTGAAGTCGGGTATTGTGATACCTCCAGCATTGTTCTTTTGATTGAGTATTGGCTTGGCTATTCATGGCCTCTTGTGTTTCCATATAAATTTAACAGTAGATTTTTCAATCTCTTTAATGAATGTCATTGGAATTTTGATGGGAATTGCATTAAACATGTAGATTACTTTGGGGAGTATAGACATTTTTACTATGTTGTTTCTACCAATCCATGAGCATAGGAGATCTCTCCACTTTCTATAGTCTTCCTCAATCTCTTTCTTTAGAAGTTTATAGTTTTCCTTGTAGAGGTCTTTCACATCTTTTGTTAGGTTTACACCTAGGTATTTGATTTTTTTTTTTGAGGCTATTGTAAATGGAATTGTTTTCATACATTCTTTCTCATTTTGTTCATTATTGGTGAATAGGAATGCTAATGATTTTTCTATGTTGATTTTATATCCTGCTACCTTGCTATAGCTATTGATGGTATCTAGGAGCTTCTGAGTAGAGTTTTTTGTGTCTTTAAGGTATAGGATCATATCATCTGCAAATAGGGATATTTTGACAGTTTCTTTACCTATTTGTATTCCTTTTATTCCTTCTTCTTGCCTAATTGCTCTGGCTAGGAATTCCAGTACTATGTTGAATAGGAGTGGAGATAGTGGGCATCCTTGTCTGGTTCCTGATTTTAGAGGGAATGGTTTCAGTTTTTCTCCGTTAAGTATAATGCTGGCTGTAGGTTTGTCATATATAGCTTTTATAATGTTGAGGTACTTTCCTTCTATTCCTAGTTTTCTTAGAACTTTTATCATGAAATGGTGTTGGATCTTATCAAAGGCTTTTTCTGCATCTATTGAGATGATCATGTAGTTTTTGTCTTTGCTTCTGTTAATGTGGTTTATTACATTTATTGATTTTCATATGTTGAACCACCCCTGCATCCCTGGGATGAAGCCTACTTGGTCGTGGTGAATAATCTTTTTGATGTGTTGTTGAATTTGGTTTGCCATTATTTTATTGAGGATTTTTGCATCAATGTTCATTAAGGAGATTGGCCTATAGTTCTCCTTTTTGGAGGTGTCTTTGCCTAGTTTTGGGATAAGTGTAATACAGGTTTCATAAAAGGTGTTTTGCAGTTTTCCTTCCCTTTCTTTCATGGAACAGTTTAAGGAGGGTTGGTATCAGTTCTTCTTTAAAGGTCTGATAGAATTCAGCAGAGAATCCATCAGGTCCTGGACTTTTCTTTTTGGAGAGACTCTTATTTATTTATTTATTTATTTATTTATTTTTCCATTATTCATATGTGCATACAAGGCTCAGTTCACCTCTCCCCCCCTGCCCCCACCCCCTCCCCCACCACCCACTCCGCCCCCTCCCTCTCCCCCCCAATACCCAGCAGAAACCATTCCGCCCCCATTTCTAATCTTGTTGTAGAGAGAATACAAGCAACAACAGGAAGGAACAAGGGTTTTTGCTGGTTGAGACAAGGATAGCCATACAGGGCACCGACTCACACTGATTTCCTGTGCGTGGGTGCTACCCTCTGGGTTAATTCCCTTGATTCAACCTCTTCTCTAGTACCTGCTCCCCCTTTCCTATTGGCCTCAGCCGCTTCAAGGTATCTGCCCTAGTCTCTCTGCGTCAAGGGCAACAAATGCCAGCTAGCTTCCTAGGTGTCCCACCTATCCTCACCCCTCCCTTGTGTGCTCTCACATTTATCATGTGCTCATAGTCCAATCCCCTTGTTGTGTTTGCCCTTGATCTAATGTCCACATATGAGGGAGAACATACGATTTTTGGTCTTTTGGGCCAGGCTAACCTCACTCAGAATGATGTTCTCCAATTCCATCCATTTACCAGTGAATGATAACATTTCGTTCTTCTTCATGGCTGCATAAAATTCCATTGTGTATAGATACCACATTTTCTTAATCCATTCGTCAGTGGTGGGGCATCTTGGCTGTTTCCATAACTTGGCTATTGTGAATAGTGCCGCAATAAACATGGATGTGCAGGTGCCTCTGGAGTAACAGTCTTTTGGGTATATCCCCAAGAGTGGTATTGCTGGATCAAATGGTAGATCGATGTCCAGCTTTTTAAGTAGCCTCCAAATTTTTTTCCAGAGTGGTTGTACTAGTCTACATTCCCACCAACAGTGTAAGAGGGTTCCTTTTTCCCCCGCATCCTCACAAACACCTGTTGTTGGTGGTGTTGCTGATGATGGCTATTCTAACAGGGGTGAGGTGGAATCTTAGTGTGGTTTTAATTTGCATTTCCTTTATTGCTAGAGATGGTGAGCATTTTTTCATGTGTTTTCTGGCCATTTGAATTTCTTCTTTTGAGAAAGTTCTGTTTAGTTCACTGCCCATTTCTTTATTGGTTCATTAGTTTTGGGAGAATTTAGTTTTTTAAGTTCCCTGTATATTCTGGTTATCAGTCCTTTGTCTGATGTATAGTTGGCAAATATTTTCTCCCACTCTGTGGGTGTTCTCTTCAGTTTAGAGACCATTTCTTTTGATGAACAGAAGCTTTTTAGCTTTATGAGGTCCCATTTATCTATGCTATCTCTTACTTGCTGTGCTGCTGGGGTTTCGTTGAGAAAGTTCTTACCTATACCTACTAACTCCAGAGTATTTCCTACTCTTTCTTGTATCAACTTAAGAGTTTGGGGTCTGATATTAAGATCCTTGATCCATTTTGAGTTAATCTTGGTATAGGGTGATATACATGGATCTAGTTTCAGTTTTTTGCAGACTGCTAACCAGTTTTCCCAGCAGTTTTTGTTGAAGAGGCTGCTATTTCTCCATCGTATATTTTTAGCTCCTTTGTCAAAGATAAGTTGCTTATAGTTGTGTGGCTTCATATCTGGATCCTCTATTCTGTTCCACTTGTCTTCATGTCTGTTTTTGTGCCAGTACCATGCTGTTTTTATTGTTATTGCTTTGTAATATAGTTTGAAGTCAGGTATTGTGATACCTCCTGCATTGTTCTTTTGACTGAGTATTGCCTTGGCTATTTGTGGCCTCTTGTGTTTCCATATAAATTTCACAGTAGATTTTTCAATCTCTTTAATGAATGTCATTGGAATTTTGATGGGAATTGCATTAAACATGTAGATTACTTTTGGGAGTATTGACATTTTTACTATGTTGATTCTACCAATCCATGAGCATGGGAGGTCTCTCCACTTTCTATAGTCTTCTTCAATCTCTTTCTTCAGAAGTGTATAGTTTTCCTTGTAGAGGTCTTTCACATCTTTTGTTAGGTTTACACCTAGGTATTTGATTTTGTTTGAGGCTATTGTAAATGGAATTGTTTTCATACATTCTTTTTCCGTTTGCTCATTGTTAGTGTATAGAAATGCTAATGATTTTTCTATGTTGATTTTATATCCTGCTACCTTGCTATAGCTATTGATGATATCTAGAAGCTTCTGAGTAGAGTTTTTTTGGTCTTTAAGGTATAGGATCATGTCATCTGCAAGTAGGGATATTTTGACAGTTTCTTTACGTATTTGTATTCCTTTTATTCCTTCTTCTTGCCTAATTGCTCTGGCTAGGAATTCCAGTACTATGTTGAATAGGAGTGGAGATAGTGGGCATCCTTGTCTGGTTCCTGATTTTAGAGGGAATGGTTTCAGTTTTTCTCCGTTAAGTATAATGCTGGCTGTAGGTTTGTCATATATAGCTTTTATAATGTTGAGGTACTTTCCTTCTATTCCTAGTTTTCTTAGAACTTTTATCATGAAATGGTGTTGGATCTTATCAAAGGCTTTTTCTGCATCTATTGAGATGATCATGTAGTTTTTGTCTTTGCTTCTGTTAATGTGGTTTATTACATTTATTGATTTTCATATGTTGAACCACCCCTGCATCCCTGGGATGAAGCCTACTTGGTCGTGGTGAATAATCTTTTTGATGTGTTGCTGAATTCGGTTTGCCATTATTTTGTTGAGGATTTTTGCATCAATGTTCACTAAAGAGATTGGCCTGTAGTTCTCCTTCTTGGAGGTGTCTTTGCCTGGTTTTGGGATAAGTGTAATACTGGCTTCCTAAAATGTGTTTGGCAGTTTTCCTTCCCTTTCTATTTCATGGAACAATCTAAGGAGGGTTGGTATCAGTTCTTCTTTAAAGGTCTGATAGAATTCAGCAGAGAATCCATCAGGTCCTGGACTTTTCTTTTTGGGGAGAGTCTTGATTGCTGCTTCATTTTCATTTTGTGTTATAGGTCTATTCAGGTGATTAATTTCCTCTTGGTTCAGTTTTGGATGATCATATGTATCTAGAAATCTGTCCATTTCTTTTAGATTTTCAAATTTATTTGAATATAGGTTCTCAAAGTAGTCTCTGATGATTTCCTGGGCTTCCATGGTGTTTGTTGTTATCTCCCCTTTTGCATTCCTAATTCTACTAATTTGGGTTTTTTCTCTCCTCATTTTAGTCAGGTTTGCCAGGGGTCTATCGATCTTGTTTATTTTTTCAAAGAACCAACTTTTTGTTTCATTAATTCTTTGTATGGTTTTTTTTGGTTTCTATTTCATTGATTTCAGCTCTTATTTTTATTATTTCTCTCCTATTTGTTTTGGGATTTGCTTGTTCTTGTTTTTCTAGTAGTTTGAGATGTATCACTAGGTCATTGAATTGGGATCTTTCAGTCTTTTTAATATATGCACTCATGGCTATAAACTTTCCTCTCAGGACTGCCTTTGCTGTGTCCCATAGGTTCCGGTAGGTTGTGTTTTCATTTTCATTGACTTCCAGGAACTTTTTAATTTCCTCTTTTATTTCATCAATGACCCATTGTTCATTAAGTAATGAGTTATTCATTTCCAGCTGTTTGCATGTTTTTTGTCTTTATTTTTGTTGTTGATTTCTAGTTTTATTGCATTGTGATCAGATAGTATGCACGGTATAATTTCTATTTTCTTATATTTGCTGAGACTTGCTTTGTGCCCTAGGATATGATCTATTTTGGAGAAGGTTCCATGAGCTGCTAAGAAGAATGTATATTGCGTAGAAGTTGGATGAATTGTTCTGTAGACATCAAGTAGGTCCATTTGATCTATGGTATATTTTAGATCATGGATTTCTTTATTGATTTTTTGTTTGGATGACCTGTCTATTGATGATAATGGGGTTTTAAAGTCTCCCACAACCACTGTGTTGGAGTTAATATATGCTTTTAGGTCTTTCAGGGTTGTTTGATGAAATTGGGTACATTGACATTGGGTGCATATAGTTTGATAATTGTTATTTCCTTTTGGTCTATTTCCCCTTTTATTAGTATGGAATGTCCTTCTTTATCTCGTTTGATCAATGTAGGTTTGAAGTCTACTTTGTCAGAGATAAGTATTGCTACTCCTGCCTGTTTTCGGGGGCCATTGGCTTGGTAAATCTTCTACCAACCTTTCATCCTAAGCCTATGCTTATTTCTGTTGGTGAGATGGGTCTCCTGTAAGCAACAAATTGTTGGATCTTCCTTTTTTATCCATTTTGTCAAACGGTGCCTTTTGATGGGGGAATTAAGTCCGTTAACATTAAGCGTTAGTACTGATAGGTATGTGGTGATTCCTGTCATTTAGTTGTCTTAGTTGTTTGAAGGTTTGATTGTGTGTACCTAAATGAGGTTACTCTCTACTTTCTTCCTCTTTCTTTTCCTGTAGTTTGGTGCTGCCTGTCTTTTCATGGTTAAGTTGGGTTTCACTTTCTGTGTGCAGAATCCCTTGCAGAATCTTTTGCAGTGATGGCTTTGTGGTCACATATTGTTTTAGTTTCTGCTTATCATGGAAGACTTTTATTGCTCCATCTATTTTGAATGATAGTTTTGCTGGGTAGAGTATCCTGGGGTTGAAGTTATTTTCATTCAGTGCCCAGAAGACCTCACCCCAAGCTGCTCTTGCTTTTAATGTTTCTGTTGAGAAGTCTGCTGTGATTTTTATGGGTTTACCTTTGTATGTTATTTGTTTTTTCTCTCTTACAGCCTTCAATATTCTTTCCTTAGTTTCTGTACTTGTTGTTTTAATGATGATATGCTGTGGGATAGTTCTATTTTGATCTGGTCTGTTTGGTCAATGAAAGTATCCTTAATAAAATAATGGCAAACTGAATCTAACAACACATCAGAAAGATCTTGCACCATGATCAAGTCAGCTTCATCCCAGGGATGCAGGGGTGGTTCAACATACAAAAATCAATAAATGTAATAAACCACATTAACAGAAGCAAAGACAAAAACTACTTGATCATCTCAATAGATGCAGAAAAAGCCTTTGACAAGATCCAACACCATTTCATAATAAAAGCTCTAAGAAAACTAGGAATAGAAGGAATGCACCTCAACATTATAAAGGTTATATATGACAAACCTACAGCCTATATCATACTTAATGGTGAAAAACTGAAACAATTTCCCCTAAAATCAGGAATGAGACAAGGGAGCCCACTATACTATTCAACATAGTACTGGAATTCCTATCCAGAGCAATTAGACAACAAGAAGAAATAAAAGGAATACAGATAGGTAAAGAAACTGTCAAAATATCCTTTTTTGCAGATGATATGATCCTATATCTTAAATACTCAAAAAACTCCTAGACACCATAAACAAGTATAGCAAGGTGACAGAATACAAAATCAACTTTCAAAAATCACTAGCTCTTCTATACACCAACAACAAACAAACTGAGAAGGAATATATGGAAACAATTCCATTCAAATAGCCTCAAAAAAAATCAAATACTTAGGAGTAAATTTAACAAAGGATGTGAATGACCTCTACAAGGAGAATTACAAACCCCTGAAGAAAAAGATCGAGGAAGACTACAGAAGATGGAAAGATCTCCCATGCTCATGGATCAGTAGAATCAACATAGTAAAAATGGCTGTACTACCAAAAGCAATCTACATGTTTAATGCAATTCCCATCAAAATCCCAATGACATTAATCACAGAGATTGAAAAATCTACCCTAAAGTTCATTTGGAAACACAAGAGACTGCAAATAGCCAAGGCAATACTCAGCAAAAAGAGCAATGCTAGAGGTATCACAATACCTGACTTCAAACTATATTACAAAGTAATAGCAATAAAAACAGCATGGTACTGGCACAAAAGCAGACATGAAGACCAGTGGAATAGAATAGAGGACCCAGATCTGAATCCACACAACTATACTCACCTCATTTTTGACAAAGGGGCCAAAAATATACTATGGAGAAAAGACAGCCTCTTCAATAAATGCTGCTGGGAAAAGTGGTCCATGTTTGTCACCCTGTACTGTATCAAGTCAAAATGGATCAAGGACCTAAATATCAGACCTGAAACTCTAAAGTTAGTACAGGAAAGAGCAGGAAACACTCTGGAACTACTAGGTATAGGCAAGAACTTCCTCAATAGAACCCCAGCAGCCCAGCAACTAAGAGAAAGGATGGACAAATGGGACTTCATAAAACTAAACAGCTTCTGCACAACAAAAGAAATGGTCTCTAAACTGAAGAGACCACCCACAGAGTGGGAAAAAGTATTTGCCAGCTACACATCAGACAAAGGAGTGATAACCAGAATATACAGGGAACTTAAGAAACTAAACTCTCCTAAAATCAATGAACCAATTAAAAAATGGGCAACTGAACTAAACAGAGATTTCTCAAAAGAAGAAATTCAAATGACTAAAGAAAACACATGAAAAAATGCTCACCATCTCTGGCCATAAAGGAAATGCAAATCAAAACCACACTAAGATTCCACCTCACCCCTGTTAGAACAGCTATCATCAAAAACACCACCAACAACATGTGTTGGTGAGGATGTGGGGAAAAAGGAACCCTCGTACACTGCTGGTGGGAATGCAAGCTGGTGCAACCACTCTGGAAAAAAAATTTGGAAGCTTTTTAAAAATCTAACCGAAGATCTGCCATATGATCCAGCAATCCCACTCTTGGGGATATACCCAAAGGAATTTGACACAGGTTACTCCAGAGGCACCTGCACACCCATGTTTATTGCAGCACTATTCACAATAGCCAAGTTATGGAAACAGCCAAGATGCCCCACTACTGACAAATGGATCAAGAAAATGTGGTACTTGTACACAATGGAATTTTACTCAGCCATGAAAAAGAATTTAATCTTTTCATTTGCAGGTAAATGGATGGAACTGGAGAACATCATTCTGAGTGAGGTCAGCCAGCCTCAGAAGACCAAAAATCGTATGTTCTCCCTCACATGTGGACTTTGGATCAAGGGCAAATACAGCAGTGTTGTTGAACTTGGATCACATGACAAGGGGAGAGCACATATGGGAGATATGGGAATAGATAGAAAACCCAAAACATGAAAGAGTTTGGTGTCCCCACTCCAGAGGAACTAATACAGAAACCTTAAAGTGACAGAGGTTAAAATGAGAAGGGGACCAGGAACCAGTGTAAAGATCAGTTAGAGATGAATCAACATGGGTCATAACACATGTGTATACGAAAGCAATGCTAGGAATATTTCTGTGTAGCTATCCTCAACTCAACTAGCAAAACACTTTGTCTTCCTTATTATGCTTGTGTCTTTTCTTCAACAAAATTAGTGATAAAGGCAGAACGTGACTTGCCTGGAACTGAGGGGAGGAAGAGGGGAGAGGGGAGGGGAGAGGGCCATGGGAGAGAAATGACCCAAACAATGTATGCACATGTGAATAAAAGAATAAAAAAAAAAAAAGAAAGTCAAGACAAGTCAGGTCTAGCATTCAGTAAGGATGTCCACCTGGTAGGGAACCGAGTCCCCGGTGGAGTAGGTACTGAGCAGGTGTCTGTGTTTAGACTTTTCTGTGAAAGCCTTCAGGTGTGAGAAGTGCTGCCCACCAGGGAGTGACTGACTGGGGCATGGGGACATGGGACTCCTGCTTCTGGGATAGGGGTGGGGAGCCCCCAGGGACAGATGCAGCCCACCACTGTGCCTAGAGGAGGAAGGTAGTTTCTCAGATCACACATGGACATATGGCTCGGCATTTGCCACTCTAAGATCCCAGATGGCATGCCAACCTGTTCTTTGGAAGTTGAGGTCTTTCTAACTGTATAAATAGCACTGCTTCCCCAGACCAAAGCAAGATTGCAGGGATTCCCTGGGAAAGGTGGGGGAAGAAAAATGGCGTTCCCATGGAGCTTGCAGGAGTCCTGTGAGGACTTAAATAAAAATTCAGATTCCAGGGCTTTGTCCCTAGCCTGGGTGTGGTGTGAGGCTCAGGAATGCACAGAGTTCAACAAACTCCCAGGGGATATTTATGCAGTGGACCATGGGGTGCGCTTTCAGAATCTCGGTTTTTGGGGCTTTCTGTCCTTTAGCTTGTTTGACTCCTTCTTTCACAAGACCACAGGCATCGCCCCCTGCCTTTGCGCCTCTGGAGGGGTGATTGAGTCACAAGCTGGGACTGACCCAAGGCCTAAAGGGGTCAAGAGCAGCCAAGCACAGTGGTGCATGCCTGAAGTCCCAACACTTGGGAGGCCGAGGCAGGAGAACTGGAAGTTCAAAGCCAGCCTGGCTACAAAGCGGGACTCTGTCTCCAAAAAACAAAACCAAGGGCATCAGCCTTCCTCCTCTGCAGACATTACGGAACAGATTATGAGGAACCATAGCACTGCCGGGAGGGAGGTGACCTAAATTTGGGGGCCATGGTGTCCAATGTCACCTCACCCTCCCAGTGCCAGCCTAAGACTCTGTGAGGCTGGACTCCAGAGGCCAGATCACCAAGAAGTGCCCCATAGTGGCAGGAGTGGTTGGTGGGACCTCAGTACACTCTGTGACCCCATCCTAGCTAATCTGGGGAGTAGTTCTGTAGGAATAGGAGAAAGACTGCAAGCTATAACACTTGAAGCAAGATGCCAGAGCCAGCAGGCGGGGGTTGCTCTCGGCAACTTCCCCTTGCTAGCTATGACCCTGGGACAAATTAACAACCTCTCTGTGCCTCAGGGTGTGTGTGTATGTCACTGGGAATGGAACACAGGCCCTCAAACATGTTAAACACACTCTACCCCAAGATATGTCCTCAGCCCCTGAGCCTCCACGAAATGGGGAAAGAATAGCAGTGTCCATCTTAAAGGGAATTTCAGAGAACAAATTAGGTCACCTTTTTAAAAGTACTTATCAGCCAGGTGCAGTGGCTCATGCCTGTAATCCCAGCTACTCCATAAGAAGAATCAAGTTTCAAGGTCAGCCCTGGCAAAATGTTAGCAAAACCCCTATCTCAACAAATAAGCAGGATGTGGTAGTACATGGATATAATCCAAGCCATGCAAGAGTCATAGATAGGAGGATCACAGCCTGAGGCTGTCCCAGGCAAAAACACAAGACTCTATCTGAAAAATAGCTAAAGCAAAAAGGGCTGGGGATATGGCTTAGGTGGTAGAGAGCCTGCATTGCAAGCACGAGGCCCTGAGTTCAAACCCCAATACCACCCCCCACCAAAAAAAATTACTTACATCAATGGTGCTCAAAGTGCCAGCTAAAGTTATTAACCCATGAGACATAGTGGGAGTTGCTACTTTTCCTTTTCCAGAAAAAGAAATCAGAGCCAGTACCTACTCTTTCCCTGAGTGAGTGCACACGAACCACACGAGCCCAGCTGGCAAAATGCACCACCAAAACCCAAACTGTGAGGCTCTGCACATGTGCACAGCAGGGCAGCAGCGAAGTGTGTTTTGGAGCGTTATCCATTTTGGTTTGCCAGACTCTGATTTTTTAGCTTGGTAATAACAAAATACACTTATTATCTATGAAATAACTATTATTACTGAATTCCTCTGAGAAATATAATCTTATTAAGGTGATTCTGAAACTCTTGGCCCCTGACCCCTTGTCTGTGCAAGTGGATCTTTAGATGTGGGTGTACTGGGAAATGGGTGGGATTTTTATGGAGTGAGGTGTTAGTCCCCTGTATCCAAACCTAGAATATGAAGAAGAAACAATGGGACCTGATCAGTTTTAGACCAAGGACTAGACTGAGTGAGGCTGGTGTCCTGAGTTTGGGTTGGTAACAGTGGAGGAGCACTTGAGAGGGAGAGCAGGTTGAAGAACAGAATTATGACACAGGGGAAGGGGCGGGAAATGGGAGTGTAACATGATCTAAAGACCCTGAATCCTACTCCAATTCATTGTCCTAACTCCATGAGGTCCCAAGGAAGTGGAAAGGGACCAGCACAGTCCAGGAAGGTTGTGAAGTTGGGAAAGGGGCCTCTGGTCCCTGGCTGCCTATGGACGGCCATCATTGTTCAGCAGATATGCATTCTTTTGACAGGACCACCACCACCTTCCCGTGGGAGGCCTACCTTCCCCTGCTCCATAAGTAGCAAAAGAATTGGGCTTTGACCAAAAGAATAGGGGCGGAAGTGTCACCAGCAAGATTTGAGCCTATGACTGAGAGGCTTTGAGGGTTTCCACTCACTCCTCAGTTTGCAGATGGTCCAAGAAGAACGAGAAACACATGGAGCATACCTGGGCCTCACCTGCAGCTTGGATCCAAGCCCAGAAGAACATTGCACAGACCAGCCAAGCTCAAGCTGATCAGTAGACATGTGAAGAAACAACTCTTGCCTAGTATGTCACTGAGTTTTGGATGTTTTGTTTTGCAGCATTGCTGTAGCAGCAGCTGACTGATACGGCTACTCCCTTTCCTTGTTTCCTGTTATCTCTCTTTGTTTCTCCCATGCTTTCTCCTCTGCCTTCTTCCTATCAAAACTTTTTGACTTCAAAGTCTTGGGTCAAACCCTTACCTCTTAGACGGAATTTCATTGCAGACTCTTCTCTCCTGAATATGTGTGCTTTTCAAGTCCCTTGTCTCTTTCAGAAAGACTTTGCTATTAGGATCTCAAGAGTCAGCAAGCAGACGAAAATGGCATTTATGGATTGTGGACATCTTTCTTGAGTCTCTTGATTTGAATTGCTAGCAGCCTGGGGTGAAACTGACCTGAACATACAGCTGACTTCTCAGGAAGGCTCAAACTCCTGCAAGGACTCAGTGAATGCTATGCATTGCTCCACCCTCTCGTTACTTGCAGAAGGCATGAGTGAGTTGGCAGCTCGAGCTGGTGCAGGAGAACTCCCTCCCCCCATCACCAGCCTTGGCCAGATCCCCAGTGCAAATGGCAGAATGTGTTCAGGAAAATGAGTAATGTGAGTTGAAGTTTCCAGAAAATCTCCCAGGGCCTTTTTGTTTATTAAATAAAAAAAGACCCATGTTTAAATATAATGTCAAAGGTGTGATACAGACCGAAGGATCCCAGGCAGACTGTCAGCTTTAACTTTGAGTGACCAGATGCTCTTCACGTTTTGACTTCCGGCCTGAAAGCCTCTAAAGGTTTTCCAGGAGGGCCTGATCTACTCAAGGAAGAGGTCAGCATAGGCCAGCAGAGCCCGTCCATTTCTTTCCATCAGCCATTCCTACTGGCAGAGGCCATGGCTTTCATGTTGGGGTCAACACTGTGCACTGCAGAGATGTCTGCTGCCATTGCTGCCCTGGCTGGAGACCCTCGCCATGCTCTCCCATGATCGCTCAGTCCTGGGCATGCATTCATTCACCTTCGTTAATAGTGACAAGCCACCACATCTGGGCTCAGCTCTTGGAACTGAGACACAGTAGTGACTGGAGGTGCAGAGAAAGACAACACACAGCTACACACAAGGGCGGTCTGAGCTCAGAGTCCGGGAAGAAAATACCACAGAGTGAGGTGGACCATTTGGATAAAAGGATACCACCCAAGTAGGCAAGGCAGCTAGGGAGTACCAGGCAGAAGGTTCTATGTAGCTCATGATCTGACAGGCCCTGTTCTAGGGATCGCAGAGACTCTTGGCTCCCCTTCCACAGATGAGGAAACTGGTACCCAGAGAAGTTAGGTAACTTGCCCTACATCCCACAGCTAATAGTGAGGAGCTGGAAGGTTCGTCCCTTTGTTGCTGCCACTTTCCACACTCCTGTCCCCGGGTCCACTTCCATCTCACAGAGCAAGGGAGGTTGGAGCTGAAGCCTGAGCAAGAGGAATGGGCAGGCCTTGTAAAGGTCTGGGAAAGAATGCTCTGGACATGGACAGGAAGATCATCAAAGTTATACAGGTGAGAGGTGAGTACAGAGCTTCCTTCATAATTTTTTTAAATTCTCTTTCAATTAATTAATTAAATAATGAGTGGACATTGGACTGGTCTGGCATTGGCTTTAATCTCAAATCCTTCACCTGTTATCTGTTCACACTTGGGGAAATGACTTAACCTCTCTGAGTCGCTCTTTGACTTTGTGTACAACAGAATAATAAAGCAATCATAAGGTTGGCTATTGAGAGGATTAAATGAGATGACTTTTGTAAAGAGTCAGGATTAAGGCCACCACAACACAGGTCTGACAGAAATCTTGACACCTAAATTTACTACATGCAAACCCAGAGACATTCCAGTGACACAATACCACTGTGGAATCTAAAGTTGAGAAAGACCCTAAGTTCTTGTCACTTGAAGTGTGGTCCCAGGACCAGCTCCATCAGTAGCCTGGCTCCATCACAGGCCCACTGAGGCACTGGTTCTGGGTGAGACACCTGGTGATCTGTATTTGTGATCAGCATCTCTTCATCAACAGGTGTTTCTTACCACCGAAAAGAAAGTTGCCATAGGTTAAGTCTGCTCTAGGACAGGGCTCCATGTCCTCATTCTGTCCCAGACACTTGAACACCAGCCTCCTCCCCTGGTGTTTGGGCTCGGAGCCTTTGCTCACTGCTGCCAACCTGCCATGCCCAGTGGGCTTCCAATGAGTTGGGGGCCATCCATAAGACACCCACCCTAGACCAACACTCTGGGCCTGGGAGGGTTTAGTAACATCTTCTACAAGGAGAGCCTGGGCCTGCTGGCCTGCTGACCACTGTCCCTGCTCTCTGGGAGAGGTGACTTCTCCCCTTTGTGACTCTCTCATCCACCTGCTGTGCTGGAAAAACATGGCAGAGCAGGATCCTGATTTGGAAGGTGGGCTCCTTTTTTAATCACCTACCCCACAAACAGCCCCAGAAGGGAAAGGTGTAAGTAAGGACAAATTCTCACAAGCCTACCAACATTTTCCAGGCCTGTCTGCACCTGCTAGTCTACTCTGAGCTTAAGATGTCATAATATTTGTTTCTTCATCTCTATGAAGCCATCTTCCAGAAATTTTCCTGTCTTGGTGCAAATGTCACTGTTGTGATGCATGGAGCCAGCTTTTTAATCTTGGTGAGTGTTCCCATTTGGGGTGGTCAGGAGAGCTGAACTCAGAACATCTCACGTTCCTCTCTGAACACCTTTGCTTTGCAACTCAATTTAGAAACATCATTTACACACCAGTTGTACTGGATGGACAACTGATTGTGCAAAATGTAACTTTCACAATGGCACCAAGCTGTCTGCCATGACTGCCTGCCTGGCATAGAGTGTGTGTGTTACTCAGCATTCCGTCACTGTGACAAAAAACCTGAGATAACTTGGTTGGCCTTTGGGGAAACACTTTTTCTAAAAAACAAACAAAAACCACATGACAGAGGCATTCAATACGTTGTTTATGGGCCAGACATGGTGGTTCACGCCTGTAGTCCTAGCTACATGGGAGCCAGAGATCCAGAGGATTCAAGGTCAAGGCCAGCCCAGCAAGACCCCATCTCAACCCGGAAGCCTGGCATGGTGGCACACGCCTGCCCTCCCCGTGACATGGAGGCATAGATAGAAGGATCACAGTCAGCATCCTGTCCCAAAAAATGCAAGATCTTACCTGAAAAATAATTAAAATCGAAAAGGACTGAGTGCATGGCTCAAGAGGTAGAGTGCCTGCCTGGCAAGTGTGAGAGCCTGAGTTCAAACCCCAGTACGGCCCAAAAAAAAAAAAAGTATTTCTCACTAAATGCCATAAAGCATAGACTCTGAATGGACCTCACACAGATAGGGATTATGATGAGATTGGAAGCCGCACTTCTCTTCACGTTTTCATCCGGTTATTTGCCTTTGCTATGCTTGGGCTCACTGACTGCTGTGGCACTTCCCAGGCCAAGTTTAGACTTGCTGCCATCTAGTGGCTACCACTTCACATTACCTTTACCTGTGCACATTCAAATGTTCACTAAACCTGTACAAAACATAAAAACATTTGCCAAAATTTGTGAGAACACAATCTACACCAAAGACTTGACAACAGTAGTATTATATTTTCAAATGAATCAACAAAACTACTGCTTTGGATTAAGAGTGTTTTTAAAGCTTAGATTATAAATGAGAGCTCAAAGAATTAATTTCCACCCAATAAATGATGCTATGCCCTCATTGTCAGACCTCAGTCCTGCTGGGTCTTCTGGAAACTTCTCTGTGGTCTGTGAGTCTAGGAAGAAGCAAGTTCAAAGACAGCAAGTCTCCTGAGGATGCTCAAACCCAGAAGGTAAGGACTCAGAGAGGCCTGGCAGCTGTGTCTGCCAGCTCAGTGGGGTTTGCCAAGAGATCCATCTTCCCCACTCCCCATCGAAGTGTGTGGTGTGTGTGCATGTGTGCACTATGGTTTATGTGTGTGTATGTGTGTAATGGTTCATCTACATATCTAAGTATGTGCGATGGTGTGTGTGATGGTTTATATATAATATATATGTATGTGTGTCTGTGTGTATGTGTGTGATTCTGTGTGTGTGTGTGTGTGTGTATCTGCAGCTGTCATGAGTGGGAGCGGCAGAGGAGAGTACCAGCTCCTTCTCACTACTCCCCTCCACATGTCAGAACAAGGTCTTCTCCAGTAAGTTCAGCTGCCCCAGAAAAAAAAACATGTGCTCCCACACAGTTTTAATTTCAATGATGTTCCTGAGACTCAGTGTGGCTCAGAAGTAGCCATGTGAAAATTGATGGCCCTGAAATGGCCCCTAATTTTCACACACAAATGAACCCAGACTGGTGGCTGGTGACTTCTGAGCCCTCTCTGGCCAGGGGCGGGCAGGCTGTGCTACACTGCAGTCTATGCATTGCTCCCCTCCCCAAAACTAGACGGAGAGTCTCTGAGAATAAACACCTGTCCTGGGGAGCAGGTGTGTGTGTGTGTGTGTGTGTGTGTGTGTGTGTGTGTGTGTTAGTAGTCCCTCTTGAACAATCTCTCAGGACAAGGATCAAGAAATTCCTCTCCCACCTACCATCCTCCCCACATGCACTGTTGGATGTCTCCATGAAGTCATCCATTCTGCAGGCTCATCCAGTCACTGTGTGGAGCTGTGACAAACACTGAATACTGTGGGAAGATGACAGTGCCATTTCCCATCTGTCTCAGTGACCCAGTCTATGCGGCATGCTGAGCCCTGGGCAGGGGCTGTCAGATCTTGTGTGCTGTAGGTTCATAGGTCTGTTGTGGGCCGGTGTCAAGGGTTCTTGCCTTCACGGGCCAAAGAACTGGCTCATGAGGCAGCTGATGGACTCATGAGATAACAAGGTCAGCACACAAAGTAGGATTTGTTAGAGAGAAAGGAAAGGCTACAGCAAGAGCAGTGTAGCAGAGCCTGGAAACTGGTAGCTCCCTGCTCAGGTGAAGGCTGGGATTTTTTATGGACTTTTTAACTCTGGGTTAGGGTAAGGGTCAGGTGGATTCTTTCCATTGGCCATGGATTCATGCACGCAGGCTCTTTTTGATGAGCTGGTCTGTTTGCCCCTTGTGGGGGAAAACAACCTTGAGAGCATCCTATCTATCAGCCCCATGGCAGATTTATGAGACCCTGTTTCTCCTTCTCAGGGTTCAGGGCTCACAGTGCTCTCCATGGGGGATGGGATACTGACTCACTCATCTGCCCTTTAGTTCCCCAGACCCAACAGGTCCCCTCTCTGAGACAAGTACCCAGCTGCTGTTGGGGAGAGTGACGATGACTTGTCTATCTGCTTCCTGGTGGCAATGGGGCTATGGGGGTAGTTGTGGTGATTCTTGTCTTGGGTTGACCTGTGTAGTCTCCAGAGTCCCCCAAAAAAACTGGATGGAGGGCTCATGCTTAGGCAGAGATGAGTGTTCCTTACTAAGAGCTGGAATTTGTTTCTTTGGACCTTTTGAAATATGACTCTGGAGACAGCATTTATTATACAAGGCCCAAATAGGAATATTAGAAGGAGCATAAAAAGGGGGCCAGCAGAGGTAGTGCCCATGGAGTCCAGCTCCATATGTTGTTCCAGAAGTACCTCAAATTGGCTAGCTCACTGCTGTGAGGGGTTAGTGGGGTCTTTAAAGGCAAACAGAGGCTGACTGTCAGGATGCAGAGGAATGTGAAAAAAAGTGTCCTTTGAATCTAGTACAGAGTAATATTGGGCTTTTGAGGGTATTTGGACCAATAGAGTATAGGGATTGGGAACAATTGGGGAATGACTGTTTCATTAATGAGCCAGAGATCTTGAACAAGTCTCTATTTATCTGGTCCTTTTTAGACAGCAAGAATAGGAGAATTGTAGGGGCTGGAACAACTGATTAGTAGCCCTGGTCTTTTAAGGAATTTATGATAGGTAAGAGGCCTTGTCATCCCTCAGGCTTGAGGGGATACTGTTTTTGATGTGGAAACTGTGAGGGATCTTTAAGTCTTATTTGAATTGGGAGGGCCATTTTTGTTCACCCTACAGTCATTTTATCAGTCCACACTGTGGGATCTGTTTGTTTCTGAGGAAGGGGGCAACAGAGAGAGTCCCCTGCGGGGGAGTAGAATTTGAGCCTTTAGCCAAGATAATAAATCCTGTCCCAGCAGGGGCACTGGAGTCTCAGGGACTATGAGAAAAGAGTGAAAGAAGTGGAGTCTCCTCAAGAGCAGGCCAGAGATTCCAAGATGGCGGCTAGAGGGAGGAAGCAGAAAGCGAGCCTCCTGTAGTGAAATCTTGGAGAGACGCTGGAGACACACTTTGCAGGCATAATCACTGAGAAGAGGCATAACTTTGACCCCTCCACACCTCCAGCTAGTGCAGAGAATCTCCACTTCACATTAAATGGAGAAACCAGGAGGGCCCCCCGGCCGCCAGTCACCCGTGCCCAGACGGCTTGGGAAGACGCGGACCAGGTGAGCTTCGCGGTACCATGGTACTCCCACAGACAAGCCTGGACCAGAGCAGCATAGCCCCCTGGACAGACTGACCTCCACCTGGGGAAAAAAGAGAAACTGACTAATAAGCAATAAGAACAATAAAGACATGCAGGAAAGAGGGTGGGGCACCCTGAGCGCCAAAGATTGGGGGAAGGGAATCCTTCCCAGAACTGTAAATAAACAAGCCAGGTGGGCCGGAGAGGCTCCGGAGGGAGCAGGGGCACACGCTCAGCAACCAGGAGCGGGAAAGCTGGTGAGAGTGGTGGAGGGAGGAAAACTCCACAGGAGAGGAGGGAAGACCCACTTCTCACGTGAACTGTAAAAAAACATGGCGGCCGGCAGGAGCAGCAGCACCGCCCAGTAATCAGGAGCAGGAAAGCTTGTGAAAGTGGCGGTGGGAGGAAAACTCCACAGGAGAGGGGGGAAGACCCACCTCCCACATGAACTGTAAATAAACATGCAGGCCTGAGAACACGGGTGCAGTGTCACCTTTCCCAGTGTGCTTGGAAAGGGGAAAGCTTGTAGCAGAGGCTCCTGAACAGGAGAACTCTGAGTAAACAAAGCCTGTGGGGCCAGGTGAGTGCTAAGCTCACTCCAGAGATCTGCATAAACAATGCCGCCAGCAACAGCAGGCTGACAGCAGCAGGCAGGCAAGCCACAGCCACAGATACCATTCTCAGAACTGTCTCCAGACTCTTTTTTTTTCTTCTTCTCTCTACCTTTGATGAGAGAACAACTGAATTACACCTGCATGCTGAAAAACTTACTGAAACTGTATTGCATTTGAACGTGGGACACTTGGTGGGGTTTGTGTGTGTGTGTGTGTGTGTGTGTGTGTGTGTGTGTAGTTTTGTTCTACTTTATGCGTCCCCTTTGATGAGACAACTACAGAATAACATCTGAGGCACCATCTCCAGGATTGGAGACTGAGACGGACACCCAAATTATTAAGACTGAAATTTCATTGCATTTGAACTTGGAGGTTTTTTGGTTTTTTGGTTTTTGGTTTTTTTTTTTTTAATTTTCCATTTTTCATTTTATTTTAATTCATTTATATATATAGATATTTCTTCCATTTACTTATTTTTTATTTCTATTCTTATCTTTTTTTTTATTTTTTTATTTTCAATCCTCTCTCTGTCTCTCTAATACCTGTTCAGCTTACTGTCAATTAGTACACTAATGCTCCCTGTTTATACCTTTGAAACTTTCTTGTCTGATACCCAGTTCTGTTTTCTCCTTCTTCTCTGTGTATTTGTTTTTCCCCTTTTCTTTAACTTCTTGCTTTCCATCTCAGCTCACCCTTCCATTCTAAATATTACCATTGTTATTATTACAAGCTAGAAAATACTTACTTGCACACAGTACAGGGACAGGAACAACACCAAAGACAATGATGGGAAGACAGAAAAAACAGGGAAACCAGTTTCCCCACAGCAAAAAATTAGTACAGGAACCAGGGGAATGAAGAAAACAGATACTCAGATCTAGACTCCAACAAAATGAAGATAAACTATGCCAAAGGACCCAATGAAGCCCACAAGAATAATTTAAAAGAAGACATACTACAGGTACTCAATGAGAATTTTATAGAGATGATACTGGATAGGGTCAACCAAAATGTACAGGAGACACTCAAGAAATTCCAAGACAACAAAAATAGAGAATTTGAAAAAGCAAAAGAAGAAATAAAGGAAACCATAGAAGCACTGTATAAACACCAAAGTGAAACAGAGAACACGATGAATAAACAGATAAATGAACTCAGGACAAAAATAGACAATATTAAAGAGGAAAACAGCCAGGATATGGAAAATCTCAGAAAAAAGAATGAAACAGAACTGCAAAACAAAATGGAAGGCCAATCCAGCAGAACAGAACAGACAGAAGACAGAATCTCAGAACTTGAAGATGAAATGGTAATTAAAGGAAAAACTGAAGAACTGTTAATTAAACAACTCAAGACCTGTGAAAAGAAAATGCAAGAACTCACCAACTCCATCAAAAGACCAAACTTGAGAATCACGGGCATCGAAGAAGAAGAAGAGGTGCAAGCGAAGGGAATGCGTAATCTATTCAACAAAATAATAATGGAAAATTTCCCAAAACTAGAGAAAGGTATTCCCATACAGATGCAAGAGGCCTCCAGAACACCAAAAAGACCAGATCAAAATAGAACTACCCCACGACATATCATCATTAAAACAACAAGTTCAGAAACTAAGGAAAGAATACTGAAGGCTGTAAGAGAGAAAAAACAAGTAACATAAAAAGGTAAACCCATCAAAATCACAGCAAACTTCTTAACAGAAACATTAAAAGCAAGAAGACCGTGGGGTGAGATCTTCTGGGCACTGAATGAAAATAACTTCAACCCCAGGATACTCTACCCAGCAAAACTATCATTCAAAATAGATGGAGCAATAAAAGTCTTCCATGATAAGCAGAAACTAAAACAATATGTGACCACAAAGCCACCACTACAAAGGATTCTTCAAGGGATTTTGCCCACAGAAAGTGAAACCCAACTTAACCATGAAAAGACAGGCAGCACCAAACCACAGGAAAAGAAAAAGCAAGACAGTAGAGAGTAACCTCACTTAGGTACACACAATCAAACCTTCAAACAACTAAGACAACTAAATGACAGGAATCACCACATACCTATCAGTACTATCGCTTAATGTTAACGGACTTAATTCACCCATCAAAAGGCACCGCTTGATGAAATGCATTAAAAAGGAAGATCCAACAATTTGTTGCTTACAGGAGACCCATCTCACCAACAGAAATAAGCATAGGCTTAGGATGAAAGGTTGGAAGAAGATTTACCAAGCCAATGGCCCCCGAAAACAGGCAGGAGTAGCAATACTTATCTCTGACAAAGTAGACTTCAAACCTACATTGATCAAACGAGATAAAGAAGGACATTCCATACTAATAAAAGGGGAAATAGACCAAAAGGAAATAATAATTATCAACCTGTATGCACCCAATGTCAATGCACCCAATTTCATCAAACAACCCTGAAAGACCTAAAAGCAAAATAAACGCCAACACAGTGGTTGTGGGAGACTTTAACACCCCATTATCATCAATAGATAGGTCATCCAAACAAAAAATCAATAGAGAAATCCAGATCTAAAATATACCATAGATCAAATGGACCTAGTTGATGTCTACAGAACATTTCATCCAACTCCTACACAATATACATTCTTCTCAGCAGCCCATGGAACCTTCTCCAAAATAGATCATATCCTAGGGCACAAAGCAAGCCTCAGCAAATATAAGAAAATAGAAATTATACCGTGCATACTATCTGATCACAATGCAGTAAAAGTAGAACTCAACAACAAAAATAAAGACAAAAAACATGCAAACAGCTGGAAACTAAATAACTCATTGCTTAATGAAGAATGGATCATTGATGAAATAAAAGAGGAAATTAAAAAGTTCCTGGAAGTCAATGAAAATGAAAACACAACCTACCAGAACCTATGGGACACAGCAAAGGCAGTCCTGAAAGTTTATAGCCATGAGTGCATATATTAAAAAGACTGAAAGATCCCAAATCAATGACCTAATGACATCTCAAACTCCTAGAAAAACAAGAACAAGCAAATCCCAAAATAAATAGGAGAGAAATAATAAAAACAAGAGCCGAAATCAACGAAATAGAGACCAAAAAAAAAACCATACAAAGAATTAATGAAACAAAAAGTTGGTTCTTTGAAAAAATAAACAAGATCGATAGACCCCTGGCAAACCTGACTAAAATGAGGAGAGAAAATATCCAAATTAGTAGAATCAGGAATGCAAAAGGGGAGATAACAACAAAACACCATGGAAGTCCAGGAAATCTTCAGAGACTACTTTGAGAACTTATATTCAAATAAATTTGAAAATCTTAAAGAAATGGAAGATTTCTAGATACATATGATCATCCAAAACTGAACCAAGAGGATATTAATCACCTGAATAGATCTATAACACAAAATGAAAATGAAGCAGCAATCAAGACTCTCCCCAAAAAGAAAAGTCCAGGACCTGATGGATTCTCTGCTGAATTCTATCAGACCTTTAAAGAAGAACTGATACCAACCCTCCTTAGACTGTTCCATGAAATAGAAAGGGAAGGAAAACTGCCAAACACATTTTATGAAGCCAGTATTACACTTATCCCAAAACCAGGCAAAGACACCTCCAAAAAGGAGAACTATAGGCCAATCTCTTTAGTGAACATTGATGCAAAAATCCTCAATAAAATAATGGCAAACCAAATTCAACAACACATCAAAAAGATTATTCACCACGACCAAGTAGGCTTCATCCCAGGGATGCAGGGGTGGTTCAACATATGAAAATCAATAAATGTAATAAACCACATTAACAGAAGCAAAGACAAAAACCACTTGATCATCTCAATAGATGCAGAAAAAGCCTTTGATAAGATCCAACACCATTTCATGATAAAAGTTCTAAGAAAACTAGGAATAGAAGGAAAGTACCTCAACATTATAAAAGCTGTATATGACAAACCTACAGCCAGCATTATACTTAACGGAGAAAAACTGAAACCATTCCCTCTAAAATCAGGAACCAGACAAGGATGCCCACTATCTCCACTCCTATTCAACATAGTACTGGAATTCCTAGCCAGAGCAATTAGGCAAGAAGAAGGAATAAAAGGAATACAAATAGGTAAAGAAACTGTCAAAATATCCCTATTTGCAGATGACATGATCCTATACCTTAAAGACCCAAAAAACTCTACTCAGAAGCTTCTAGACATCATCAATAGCTACAGCAAGGTAGCAGGATATAAAATCAACATAGAAAAATCATTAGCATTTCTATACACTAACAATGAGCAAACGGAAAAAGAATGTATGAAAACAATTCCATTTACAATAGCCTCAAACAAAATCAAATACCTAGGTGTAAACCTAACAAAAGATGTGAAAGACCTCTACAAGGAAAACTATACACTTCTGAAGAAAGAGATTGAGGAAGACTATAGAAAGTGGAGAGATCTCCCATGCTCATGGATTGGTAGAATCAACATAGTAAAAATGTCGATATTCCCAAAAGTGATCTACATGTTAAATGCAATTCCCATCAAATTTCCAATGACATTCATTAAAGAGATTGAAAAATCTACCGTTAAATTTATATGGAAACACAAGAGGCCACGAATAGCCAAGGCAATACTCAGTCAAAAGAACAATGCAGGAGGTATCACAATACCTGACTTTAAACTATATTACAAAGCAATAACAATAAAAACAGCATGGTACTGGCACAAAAACAGAAATGAAGATCAGTGGAACAGAATAGAGGACCCAGATATGAAGCCAAACAACTATAACTAACTTGTCTTTGACAAAGGAGCTAAACATATACAATGGAGAAATAGCAGCCTCTTCAACAAAAACTGCTGGGAAAACTGGTTAGCAGTCTGCAAAAAAACTGAAACTAGATCCATGTATATCACCCTATACCAAGATTAACTCAAAATGGATCAAGGATCTTAATATCAGTCCCCAAACTCTAAAGCTGATACAGGAAAGAGTAGGAAATACTCTGGAGTTAGTAGGTATAGGTAAGAACTTTCTCAACGAAACCCCAGCAGCACAGCAACTAAGAGATAGCATAGATAAATGGGACCTCATAAAGCTAAAAAGCTTCTGTTCATCAAAAGAAATGTTCTCTAAGCTGAAGAGAACACCCACAGAGTGGGAGAAAATATTTGCCAGCTGCACATCAGACAAAGGACTGATAACCAGAATATATAGAGAACTTAAAAAACTAAATTCTCCCAAAACTAATGAACCAATAAAGAAATGGGCATGTGAACTAAAGAGAACTTTCTCAAAAGAAGAAATTCAAATGGCCAAAAAACACATGAAGAAATGCTCACCATCTCTAGCAATAAAGGAAATACAAATTAAAACCACACTAAGATTCCACCTCACCCCTGTTAGAATAGCCATCATCAGCAACACCACCAACAACAGGTGTTTTTGAGGATGCAGGGAAAAAGGAACCCTCTTACACTGCTGGTGGGAATGTAAACTAGTACAACCACTCTGGAAAAAAATTTGGAGGCTACTTAAAAAGCTAGACATTGATCTACCATTTGATCCAGCAATACCACTCTTGGGGATATACCCAAAAGACTGTTAACTCCAGAGGCACCTGCACATCCATGTTTATTGAAGCGCTATTCACAATAGCCAAGTTATGGAAACAGCCAAGATGCCCCACCACTGACGAATGAATTAAGAAAATGTGGTATCTGTACACAATGGAATTTTATGCAGCCATGAAGAAGAACGAAATGTTATCATTTGCTGGTAAATGGATGGAATTGGAGAACATCATTCTGAGTGAGGTTAGCCTGGCCCAAAAGACCAAAAATCATGCTCTCCCTCATATGTGGACATTAGATCAAGGGCAAACACAACAATGGGATTGGACTTTGAGCACATGATAAAAGTGAGAGCACACAAGGGAGGGGTGAGGATAGGTAAGACACCTAAAAAATTAGCTAGCATTTGTTGCTCTTAACGCAGAGAAACTAAAGCAGATACCTTAAAAGCAACTGAGGCCAATAGGAAAAGGGGAACAGGAACTAGCGAAAAGGTGAGATCAAAAAGAATTAACCTAGAAGGTAACACACACACACAGGAAATTAATGTGAGTCAATGCCCTGTATAGCTATCCTTATCTCAACCAGCAAAAACCCTTGTTCCTTCCTATTATTGCTTATACTCTCTCTACAACAAAATTAGAAATAAGGGCAAAATAGTTTCTGCTGGGTATTGAGGGGGTAGGGGGGAGAGGGAGGGGGCGGAGTGGGTGGTAAGGGAGGGGGTGGGGGCAGGGGGGAGAAATGACCCAAGCCTTGTATGCACATATGAATAATAAAATTAAAAAAAAAAAAGAGCAGACCAGAGGCTGAGTAAAATAGTGCTCTAGGAGCTGGTCAGATATGCCCTGAATGATCACCTTGTTTTTGGACCAGGGACCAGGAGAGAAAGGTAAGACAGAGAAACGGGCTCCACTGTCTAGGAGGAAGATGGCCTTCACTTCTCTACTATTATGGATCCCCAAGGCTCCCCAACATTGATATTAAGAAGTGGAGCCTGGACAGGAAGCCCCAGGACCCATTAGTCCACAGGAGGTGGCACCCCACCTGAAGATGGGGGCACTTAGACCTCCAGTGGTTACCTTTGCAGAGAGGTCAGGATCCTGGTGGAGGCTGGGGCTGTCTCCTGGGCCGTCCCTCTTTTGGGCATTCCCTGTGGAAGTGCCGCTCCTGTCCACAATGGTAGCAAGTTCAGGATGTAGGCCTCCATCAGGTGGGGCACTGCCTGAGAGCTGCAATTAGGTCATGATGTTTTTTATCCTTTTCTCCCTTTTTAGTGACGTCCTAGTTACAGTATACAGACGTGGCTAGTTGCGTTAGTTGTTCCAATGACTTTCCCCTTCAGCCACAGACTTTTGGAGTTTTCTACGAATATCCGAGGCTGACTGAGTTAGAAATTTGTCTTTGAGGAGAACCTCTCCCACCTGTGATTCTGGGTCCCCTGTGGTATGCTTTCTTATAGAGTCCTTAAGACACTGTAGAAAGGTAAGGGGGTTTTCTTCAGAGCTTTGTTGTACTACAATTACCTGAGAATAGTTTAGAGGTTTAACTTTGGCCCTTTTAAGCCCTTCCACTATAAGATGGATGAAATGGCATCGATGTCATTCATCCCCCTAATCATTTTGATCCCAATGTGGATCTGCCAAGGGGACTGCCTGTGCCCCTGTGGGCATAGGCATATTTATTTCCTCATTTCCAGGTACCATAGGTATTGGGCTCATTGTAGATGGAAATCATCTCCAACTTGAGTGGCCTGGGCTAGGATCCATTCCTTTTCTAATGAGGAAAGAGTCTGATCCAGGAGAAGCATGATATCCTTCCATGCCAATTCAAAGGTTTGGATCACAGAAATAAAGGCCTGAATATATTGGCCTGGGGCATCAGTATAGCAACCCAGATTCTTCTTAATCTCCCTTAGATCTGATAACTGGAAGGAGACGTAGACTTGCCCTCTTCCTACCACTGCCTGTTGAAGGAGGAAACATCCATTAGGAGGTCCCAAATATTGGGGTGGCTCAGAAGGCAGGGCAGAGGGTGAAGTCATAGAGGGAGCAGTAGGGACAGGGGCCTTGTCACTGGTGAGGGGCGTTTGTTGGTCCTCCTTTCCCATGTCTATCTTGTGGCTTACAAAAAACAGCCAGTATTTGAGTATCTAGTTAGCAATTATGGAGCCATTTTGGGTGGTCCTGGAGATAAAAGAAAAGCTGAATACAGGCAACCTCAGTCCACTTTTCCTCCCTTTTACAGAAAAGGTCTAATTGGAGTATGGTTTCATAATTTAAGGAAGGCCACTTCTGTTGGTCACCCAAGGAATATTGGGACGAGGCCTCAGTACGAAGAAAGATGAGAGGGTTTTTTGAGATTATGAGGGCTAAGGTCCTTCCTTTCAATAGACAGGCCAGTGGAGACCACTTGGATACTGAAGCTGGAAGATAGAGGGGGCAGGTCCCATCTAGAAAAATTTGTCAGACTTCCCTTTCATTGGCATCCCAACTGGGGATTGACCTGACAAGAGCCAGCATCCCTGTCTCATGATTTCCTTCTGCCGTCCATGGCCAGAACTAAAGGAAATGTAGTGATTGGTCTGACTGGGTCACCCTACCAATGCAGTGATCCTGCCTTTTAGCCTTATATCACTGAAAGCAGGCAGCCAAATGGAAGGCTACCTCTTTAACAAAGGGATGAATCACCTGAAGAAGTACCTGTGGAGTTAGAGAGAACTCAGAGGGAGTCCCAGGGAAATCATAGTGCCACAAAGGGATGGCTAGTGTCGACATTTGGAGGAAACTTTTTATACTGAGGCTGAAAGTGTAGGAAGTTTTCAATGAGAGGCCCTGAGACCACGGCAATGCCCATTTTTTTTTTGCTATTCTCAGAAGATTACATTAGCGCTTCTTGGGGACTATAACTTTGGGATAAGGATTGGCTCTAAGGGATGTCATCAGGCTTGGGTGTGAAGTGGGGCTGGGTGCTGCAGCTGGGCGAGGCACCACTGCCCTCCCCCACACCCGAGATGAGCTACCCCTACGCCTAGGTCTGCCTCTGCATCCCGCTGATCCTCCTCCCATACATGTGCACATTTGTTTGTTTTCTCCCTATTCCTTTTTGGGGGAGTGGCAATGGGTGGCAGTCACCACAGTACATAGTTGGCAGCAGCGGTTCTTGATGCGCACCAGGCCCTTCTCATGGACTGCCTTAGCTGTGGCGTGCATCACCACTGCACCCAGGGAATCCAGTGGGATGGCCTGGTGTCCCCGTGCATACACTTTTCCTTCCTCCTTTGTTGGGGTGGGGTAGGGCACATGTGTGGTATGGCAGGAGGTTCGTGTCAGTCCTCAACCCCACTGGGTCTGCCCCTGTAGCCTGCCACTCCTCCTCCTCCTGCACACACATGTGTGTGCATTCATTTCCCTTTTCATCTCTTTTTAGGGGAGTGGCAGTGGGTTGTGGTCACCACTGTGCAGCTGGTGGTGGCAGCAGCAGCTCTGGATGCCAGCTGGGATCTTCCCATGGATTGCCTTAGCTGTGGCAGGGGCTGCACCTAGGAGGGTGGGGTTTGGGCCCATCTATGGCATGGGGGCCTGTGTTAGTCCTCACCCCTGCCAGGTCTGCTCCTCTGGGCCACTGTTCCATGTGGTGTCATGCTGCAGCTGACTCAGAACTGATGTGGACCAATGACCATGAAAAATTAGGTGTGGTAGCCAAGGCAATACTCAGTCAAAAGAACAATGCAGGAGGTATCACAATACCTGACTTCAAACTATATTACAAAGCAATAACAATAAAAACAGCATGGTACTGGCACAAAAACAGACATGAAGACCAGTGGAACAGAATAGAGGATCCAGATATGAAGCCACACAACTATGAGCAACTTATCTTTGACAAAGGAGCTAAAAATATACGATGGAGAAATAGCAGCCTCTTCAACAAAAACTGCTGGGAAAACTGGTTAGCAGTCTGCAAAAAACTGAAACTAGATCCATGTATATCACCCTATACCAAGATTAACTCAAAATGGATCAAGGATCTTAATATCAGACCCCAAACTCTTAAGTTGATACAAGAAAGAGTAGGAAATACTCTGGAGTTAGTAGGTATAGGTAAAAACTTTCTCAATGAAACCCCAGCAGCACAGCAACTAAGAGATAGCATAGATAAATGGGACC